>NW_020954575.1:11808370-11903040 GCF_900497805.2 Vombatus ursinus | reverse complement strand
TAGATAGATAGATAGATAGATAGATAGATAGATAGATAGATAGATAGATAGATAGATAGATAGATAGATAGATAGATATAGTCATAGACCCATTGGAGTTTTAGAATACAAGGTTGGTTTAAAAATATTTATTGAATAATATTTTGTGACAAAATGCAGTAGATTATTTAGGAAATGACCCGTTAACAGTAGAGATCTCAAAAGGCATCCCTTACCTTAGTAGGCAAGGAATTCAGAGAGGTCCCTCTATAGCATTGAAGATCTGTTCATCTCTTTCTTAAAATATGTGAGCTTCCCAGTCTATTCCAGTGCCATGCATCCTGTTTGGCTATCCACATGGCCTCAATTTCTGATAGAAAGCTTCCTACTCTGTTTTATTTGCCAGATCCTATAATGGCCAAAGTGTTGTCAAAATCATTTACTTGACTGAAATCCTCTGTCTGTTCAAGTGCACTGAAGCAAAGATTCAGGAAATGTACTCCCCACAATACTTCACTTCTCAGTAAAAGTACAGCCAATAGACCAGAGGTTGTTAGGGAAACATATATACAATCAACTTTCTGGTAAGGTATTATGAACAGGAGACAGTAACAACCAACAGTTCCTCTAAGTTAATAAAAAATCACAGTGGGAAATCAAACCCAGAGAATTCTTCTTGTCTTTATGATCAGGAAATTCAGTTTCAGGTTCACAAGTCTTTAATAGAAACTGATTTTCAAGCAGTGTGAACTTTTGTACCAGTAGAAAAGGAGGGAAAATAGCAAGGGAACAAAAAAATAACCTTTAACAGGATGATAAATAATTTTAGGTTCTATTAATTTGGGTATTAATTACCATTACTCTGTCACTTTTATGATTCTTCAACATTTTTTTATAATCTTCATGAATTGCCTGGATGCTTGTAAAATGCACTAGACTCTATAAAGGGAAGTGGTGGTGTACAACATGTAGTTGCACATCTTTTAATGAAGTAAAATCATGTTCATCATTCTTGCTTTGTATACACTCAATCCAATTTGGGAAAAAAAAAGATGACTCAAATATCTACTTCTCTTACTGATTCATGTTTCATTTCTATATCAATACTGTTTCCTCCTCTCCTTTTCTGTATTTGCAATTCCCTCAGGCAAAAGGAGTAACAAAAACATGGAGAAAAGGGGGAAGGGCATTTTACTCTTTAAATAGACTTGGAGCTGGAATTACTTCTGGATAACTAATAAAATATTCTACTTTTTATAGAAAAGAAGTTTACCCAATAGTTGGGCAATGGCTTACTATTTATTCTTTCTTCCTCTGTCCCAGCAAAAATTCAAAACTCAAGTCAGCATTTTTTTTCAAAGTATCATGAGACTGTAGGATCAGATAAATTTGCAAGTAAATGCTAGCAACCCTTAAAAAACATCTAATACCAATTCTATGTAAATCATTTGAAAAATAATGAAAGAAGAATCCTATCAAGTACCATCTATGACACAAATTTTATCCTTATAGCTTACCCAGGGAGAGATAAAGCAGAGAAAGAAAATTACACTCAACTATTTCTTAATAAAGAAAGATGAAAAGGATATTGGATAAAATATTAACAAAAACCTTTCTACAAATTATTTAAAAGATCATGCACTGTGACTAGGTAGAATTTTTACCATTAATGTAGAAATGATTCAATGTATTAATAACAAAATGTTATAAATCATATTATAAATAAAAATGAGCTTTTTGATAAAATTCAACATTCATATTAAAATTCATAATCATAGAGTTAAATGGATAATTCTTTGATGAGGGAAAGAAAGAATATCATATAAAACAAAGAGTTAGCATTATCTGTAATGGAAATAAATAGATATACATATGTGTATACCCACACACATGCATATGTATGTATACATTAAAAGTTCTTGCCAAAAAGATCAGAGATAAAGCATGGATGTCCACTGGCACCATTGTTATTTAATATAATTCTACAAATCCTAGCTATACCAATGAGACAAGAAAAATAAATTGAAAGAATAAGCCATGGCAAACCAGAAACATAATTCATTTTTTGAAAATGATGATGTGGTTTAATTAAAAACACAAAGGAGCCAAATAAAATTATTTGAAATAGTAACTTCGGTAAAGTAGCAGAATATTAAATAAAATTATGAAAATCATCAGCTTTTCTCTATTTTACCACCAAAATCCATCAAAAAGTAAAAAAAAAGTAATTTGACATGAAATCATTACAGAATGAATTATACTTTTAAGAGTATTCTTACAAACATATACTCAAGAGTTATGTGAATACAATAAAAGAGTATATTTTGCAGAAATAAAAGTAAATCTAAATAATTAGTAAAATATAAACTATTGGACTGTGTCAATAAAATAAAAATGAAATATTACAAAATTCAATTAAAATATTCAGTGTTATATCAATAAAAGTACTAAAGTGTCTCTTTATAGAAGCAGACAAAGTTATAGCACAAGTCATCTGGAGGAATAAGAGGTCCAGAATCATGTAGCAAATAATGAAAAAAAAAGTGGCAAGGAAAAGACCCTATTTTTATCAAATCTCAAACTAAATTAAAAACAAAATTATTGCTAGCTTAAAAAAAAGTTGATCAATTGAACAGATTAGGTACACAAGACCCAGAAACAATCAAGTATTGTGCTCATTGTGTTTCATTTCACTTTTTTTTTAGAAATAATATATTATGTTTACAAATTACATGTAAATATATTTTCTACATTTATTTTTAACAAAATTTTGAGCTGCAAATTTTTTCTCACTTCCTCCTTCACATTCCTCCTCCCTAAAATGCCAATCAAAATGTGAGAAAATTGGGACACTAATGCATTGTTGGTGGAGTTGTGAACTGATACAACTATTCTGGAGAGGAATTTGAAACTATACTCAAAGGTCTATCAAACTGTGGATACCCTTTGATCCAGCAGTACTGCTACAATGCTTATATCCCAAAGAGATCACAAGAAAGGGAAAAGGACCCACATGTAAAAAAAAACATATTTACAACAGCTCTTTTTGTGGTGGCAAAGAGTTGGAAATTGAGGGGATGTCCATCAGTTTGGGAATGGCTGAACAAGTTGTGGTATAAGAATGTAATGGAATACTATTGCGCCATAAGAAATGACGAACAGGCAGATTTCAGGAAAAGCTTGGAAAGACTTACATGAACTGATGCTGAGTGAAGTGAGCAGAACCAGAAGAACATTGTACACAGTAACAGCAACATTGTGAGATGAACAACTTTGATAGACTTAGCTCTTCTCAGCAGTACAATGATCTAAGACAATTCTGAAAGACTCGTGATGGAAAATGCTATCCATATCCAGAGAAAGAACTATGGAGTAGGAATGAGGATAAAAGCATACTACTTTTATTTTTTTTGTGGCTTTTCCCTTTTGTTCTGTTTCTTCTTTCACAGCATGAGTAATGTGGAAATATGTTTACATGATCATACATGTATAACCTACATCCAATTTCTTGCTTTCTTGGGGAAGAGGGATATGAAAGGGGGAGAGAGAAAAAATTGAACTCAAAATTTTATAAAAATGAATGTTGAAAACTATCCTTATGTGTAATTAGAAAAAATAAAATGCTATTTACAAAAAATTACTAACTAGTACTACTAGTACTGAACCACTACATCGGTGTAAGAAAAACAATTAACTAGGGAAAATATTTGCAGTAAATTTATCTAAAAAGTCTGCTCTACAAGATATCTAAGATCTTCAAAGATTATAAAAAAGGAAAATGAGAACTGTTGAAGAATCAGTAAAAAACAGGTGAAATGATACACTCATTATAACTATGAGATTATCCAAGTATTCCTCAAATCAATTTGGAACTATAACCCCCAAACTCCCTAAAATGTATATCTTTTTTGACTCACTGATACCATTACTAGATTTATACCCCTAGGAGATCAAAGAAAGTGAGGAAGTATTCATAAGTACAGATAATATTGATAGCAACACTTTTTAATATAGCAAAGAACAGGAAATAAAGTACGTGCCATTAATTGGGGAGTCACTGAACTAATTATGATTTAGGAATATAAGGGAATATCATTGTAGCAAAAGAAATAATGAAAAGGATATATTCAGTTACATATATTCAAAGGAATTGTATGAACCTTTACAGAGTAAATTGAGCATAATCAGGAGAACAATTTATACAGTGACTACAACATTGTAACTGCAAACAAAATTGGAAAACTTAGGAATTCTGATCAATAAAATTGCCAGTGATGATCTTAGAAGATATTACTTGCTCTTAACTGAGAGATTATGGACTAGAGGTGAAAAATTAACTGAAAATCTAACAGAAGTGCATACATTCAGATGTTTATAAAATGTGAAGTTGTTTTTCATAGCTGTATATATTTTTTTTTGTTTCTAGGGAGGGCTTCTATGTTTCTCTCTGTGTGTTTTTAACTATGTGAGTGTGTCTCTCTGCCTCTGTTTCTCTGTCTCTCTCTGTCCCTTTCTCTGTCTGTCTCTCTCTCTCTATCTCTCTTTCTGTCTCTCTCTGTCTCTCTGTCTTTCTCTCTCTTTCTCTCTCAACAGAGATTAGGAAAGAGGAAGGAATCAACAGGTCGACATAGTTATACTAATAATGTAAGGAAAGGCAAGAATTTAAATGAATTATTAAAATAAACTTGAAAGTAGTTGAAAGTTCAGAAGGGAAGACAGATAAACAATGCTCGTTGAAACTACAATGTTAAATATGAATTATGAGGAAAAAAAAAAGAAGATGCATGTAATGGAAAATCATACACAATGGAAACTCACTATTTCATATACAATCTTTTTTTGTATTCCTTTGTATATTTAAATAGTTCTATTTCTTTATTTGCATTGTTTATAATAAAATATTAAAAAATAACAAATATAAAAGGCAAAGAATCAGGAGAGAGAACATAGTAAGGGCGTTGAAGATCTCATCATAACATCTAACCATACACACACACACACACACACACACACACACACACACACACACACACAAAACTGTCTCCTTACTTGTACTATGTATATGAGTCAGTTCTCAATAAAGAAGTTTTAAATTAATTTCCTCCTTTATTTAAAAAGCATTTGTACACTGGTATCAGTAGGGTAAAGTTAAAATCTTTTTTCACCTGAAGTCTAGGCATCCACTGGACTTTGTGCAGGAAGATAGATGTGCCTCTCCTGATTCATATCTCTTCCAATGCAGTGAAATTTACATTTCTTGTCTTTTATCTTTAACTCCTTTGTTTTAAGGTACTTCTGAAAAAATGAATTTTAAAATGCCATTTTCTTAGTGGGATGGCTCTATCTTCCCTCTAAATTCTCTCTTCAGCTCTCCCTAATATGGTTGGCATAACTCTTGATTGCCTTTTTAATCCTTTCTTCAGGGCTGGAAAAAAAGCATATTTGAAACTGTCTGATCGATCTTGATAAGCTGGCCATATTTAATTTGAGTGGCTACTACTTCCCCACACTCGTAAAAATGTTAATGTCCCTGATGCCAGGAAAAAGGATCTTTAACTGGGCATCATTTTTCATAGCAATTAGAGTAAATGCATTCAATCAGATAGCCAAGTAAACTGTGAAATGCTTGATTTCGGCAAAGCAATGAAGGAAAGAGTTCACCTGGGCTCACATCAACAGAATATCAATTCTGTACATTCCTTTCTACTACAAGTCAATATCATGAGTCTTCTTAAACTTCAGGCTAATCAGTAGTGATTGTACCATATGCCAGATGTCATGGTACAGAACCAGAGCATTTGTCACATCCATTCAAAAGAGCCTTGTGGCTGTATTTTCTTCCCCCTCCCCTCTTTGATTTCTGTCACCTGTTATTTACCTCATTAAAAGAATGTTGGCACAATTACATCTGGCAAGCTGGGGAAGTTGGCTGGGATTTGGGGTACCTCAGGAAAACTACAATGTGGGAAATTATTGATTTGTTTCTTTTCTGGGAAAGGGAAAAGAAAGGGAGATATTCTCATTTTCAAACTAGAAGTTTCAAAGAACAGTGATTTCTGACTCTCCTAAGAAATCACTTGCAAATGAGCTTACTTGATTCATATGTGAATCAAGTCTAATGAAGAATGACTATGGAACTCAAGAGCATTAAGCCCTTGTACATTTGTGAAATGCATTTACTTTTCATAGACCAAGAAGGAAAATGGGAACATAGCTGAGCAATCGAATAAGAAAAGAAACATCACTATGTGGACACTAGAGTGGTTGTAATGTAAAAGTGGAATTCATTTAAAAGCTATTTATTAGCTCACTACTGCATGTAGCTCATGCTGAATTCAGAGAATTAACTTATCAGTGTATTTTAGAAGCAACATGACTTGCTAAGTTCCTTTGGAAGAGAATCATAGGATGCCATTTTTAGAAATAAATCTTAACACTCACCTACTCTACCCACATATCTTTGGCAGATTAGGAAACTGAGGTCAGAAGCTATTAAAAAAAAACTTAATAGTGATTATACTGGCAATTAATTTAAAGTTGGAACCAGAAATCAGGTATCTTGTTTGTAAATTTGGAGAACTTTACATAAATCACATCATGGACATATCTGAAACTTGAAAGCACTTTATTTTTATGAAAAACAATGTTATTGTTATCTTTTGTTTTTAGATGCACTTATTTTCTGAATATATCCCTTTCTCCTACCCAGGGAGCCATCTTTTATACTGATTTTTAAAAGGAAACAGAAAAAAAGTAGCTTTGTAAAACTAGCTAAAACATCAACCAAATAGGACAGCATAATGCAATGTCCTACGCACATGATACTCACCAGCTGTGTGATCCTGGGCAAATCACTTAACTCCTCTTGCCTTGCAAAAGAATAAAAAGAAAGAACAAAAAGAGAAAGAAAAAATTATAGGTCTTGCAACTGGAAAATAGAGCTCATGTGCCACCGTGATTTTAATTTCTAGTGGCTGGGAGTGGGTGGGGTAATAGAAGCAGGCAGGGTGCAAGAGGGCTCCATGTATCTATTTGAAGTACTGCACTATCAAAAATCCTGAATGTGTCTTTTTTGTTAGCTGATATACAAATAATTATTCTTGTATATAGGTACCCTAACTGATGATCCTACCTTTCCAGTTTTCTTATACTTTACTTCCCCAATATACTTTTCAGTCTAGTAACACTGGCTTCCTGCCTGTTTCAGAAACAAGACACTATCTCTCAGCTCTAGGAATACTCTCTGGATATTCCCCATGATTGAAATGCTCTCCCTCTTCTACTCAGACTACTATCACCCTTGCTTTAAAAAAAAAATTCCAAATAAAATCCCACCTTCTACAGTAAGCCTTCCCTCTTTAAATTACTTTTGATTTATCGTGCATATAGCTTCTTTTGTATGCATTTATTTGCATGTTGTCTCTCCCATTTGATTGTAAGCTTCTTGAGGGCAGAGACTGTCCTTTGCCTTTTTTTGTAACTTCATACTAAGTACAGTACTTGGCACACCATAGGTACTTAATGAATGTTTATTGATTAATACTTAATTGATAGCTCCAAATTTTTTATAGATAACATATTAAGATATAATCAAAAGTTATATTCAATTTTTACTTCATTGGAAAAACAAAATAAAATAAAGTATCTTGAATGATTATAACATTAAGTCAATTTAATAAAAATTGCATTTAAGAGGAACAAAAAGCAATTCCCTTTCCTTTGGATTAGGACAATACATTTTGTAAGTACAAAATGGGAGAGGCATAGTTAGATAGAAGCTCATCTGAAAAAAACCCAACAGAGAAGTGTATGAATAATTTCCATTCCCCATCTTATAATTACGAAATTTAGTTTAGGTCCACAAGCTAGGTTCAATATGAAGCAACAGCATAAAAGCAAAGCAAAACAAAATAAAACAAAAAAAGAAATACCTTCATGGGACTGCATTAAGATAGAGGTGACATTCAGCAGAGTGACATGATATTTCCTTTGCATTCTACCTTGTTCTTATCTCTTTTGATCTATTAGGTTCAGTTCTAGATGCCATATCTTACTACCACTATTGATAAACTAAAGACCATTCAGATAAAACTAATAATAATAGTGAAAGGCTTCAAGGTCATGTCATATGAGAATTATCTGAAGGAACTGAGGATGTTTAGAATGGAAAAAAGATGACTTATTGGGAATATGATAACTGCTTTCAAGTGCTTAAACAGAACATGAAAGAATAGACTTCTTCTTTTCCCTAGAGGAGAAGTGAGTGGGACAACAAAAGAAGTCATTTCTTACCATTACCAATTTAAGGGGGAGGGGGAGAAGGGCGGATTTCTTAGCAATAAAAAAAAATGAAATCGTCTGCTTCCATAGTTAAGATTTATCCCTAAATACTACTTGTTGGTGGTATCACAAAGCAATTGGAGGTAAAAAATCATTAGAAAGCAGTAATTGTCAGTGATGTAGAGAAAGGGAATATAGTGTATTAAAAGGAGTTTGGAATTTGGTGTTAGACCTCTGTGCTTAAATTGTATTTATATCTTTAACTAGGTATATAATCTTAGGTAAATCTCTTCATTTGGAGGTTTGAGCATTAACCTAAGCATTGAACTTTCTAAAAACACAATAGAGCCAACAGAACTGAATGACTAAACACAAACAAATAAAAAAAAAGCTTTATGTCACCCATGAAGATATTGAGATTCTGTATAAATAGTTGTTACTTAATTATCATTCACCCTCTTCCTATCATTCAAATATATTTACCTTTCTAGGTTTCTATTGCTTCTTGTGTTTTCATTATTTTAAAAGTTAATATTTGCTTCAATAGGATTATATTCAGTTTTTCAAGGTACGCAATTCTTAAAGATAAGCCTTTGTCTTTTGCCTTTTGACGTGCATACTCTCATATTCCAAAATTTTCTGTCTTTAATAGTTGTTGCTGCTTGGTTTTGTGTGATTCTCCTTATAGTTTCTACTTAACAAAACCACTGTTTTATGACTGCTTGAATTATTATTTTTGACCTGGAAGTATTTGACTTTGGCTGTAAGATTCTTCCATGTTTTCATTTGGGGGTTCAATTCAGGAGATGATCAATGGATTCTTTCTTTTGTTTTTCAACTTAGTCTTAACAGAGTTGAATAATACTATGGTTTTTTTTTGTCATTTAAGCAGGTTTACTATTTGGTTATGATTTTCAGCTGGCTAGATGGTCACTTTTTTAATTATTTACCTCTCCACCTGTTTTTTCCCATGCTAATTGTTTTTGATAGTAGGTTCCTTACATTTTCTTCTATTTTTTATTTGTTTGATGTTTTCTAATATTTCTTCTTATTTCATGGAGTGTAGTATTGTTAATTATACTACTATCAAAAAAGTCAGTGAATATGTTTCTCCCTTTGCAAAACAGTCAGTGAAAATTCTGATTATATAAGGCTTCTGTAGTAGAAAAAAAAGTAGAGTTTCTTACCATTGTCTTGGAAATACCTTCTTGGGCTTCATTTTTGTAATTATTGTTCTACTTATGGGAAGGCGATAGTTTGGTTTTTTTTTGGGGGGGGATAACTTTATCCCATGAGATACTTTGGTGACAAGTAAAACTCAGATTTCTGAGAGTCAAAATTGTATATCTTGTTTTTCACACATTCAGTAATACTCAGAGTTCTGTCACATACCATCCCACCTCATTCAATTTCCTCATTCCATCTCATTTTCTCATAGTACCATTGTAGATGCATTTATGAGGAAAATGCAGGCTATAAACCATTCCAATGGAACCATTTAGTAAATTCAGCACTATTGGTAAATTAACCATTTTAGATAAAACAACTTAAAAGCATCCAACTAGGACAGTACATTTTGTGTTACTCCCACTTTGGTTTAAAACCAGTGTTTAATAAAGTAGGGGATTTTGAACTTTACCTGTGGTGCATGACTTTTCTTACATAAATTTAAGCTCCATAGCAACAGGTTTTATTTTTTTCCTATTTTCCCTTAAGGTCCATTTGATTTTAGTTCTACTTGCAAATTGAACAATTTCAATCTTTATGGGGAAATTTGTTATCTAAGGTTAATCCCTTATAGTGAGGGGAAGCTAACATGTTTGGCCGTCCATAGCTGGCTAAATTGAGACCGGAATAACTCTGCTATCCATTTACTTATGTAATGGGGGGTTAAGCAAAAGATGTAGTAAAGGAACAAGGGCCTCTGCGATGGTGAGATATGTATGATCCTTTGGTATTTTCACATTATAAGCATGCCAACTGTGGAGCAGACATAGCATATTTGTTGCCTGTTTTTTTTTCTTTGTTTTGTTTTGTTTTGTTTTGTTTTGTTTTGTTTTGTTGGGGTTTTTTTGGTCCACCATGAGCCTCTACATTGCTCTTTGGATAACTTTCATATTTTATTCTTTGAACATTACAATTTCCCTAAACCCTAATCATTGTATGAAAGTAGAGCATTTCTGCAAACATATTGTAGAAAGAAAAGTGGACCTTTTCCTTTAGGGATAAGTGTGGGGTAACAAAAGCACTGGGAAGCTTCCCAAAGACAATATAAACTACTCTTCTCCTGCTTTTCAAAACTGGGCCTAGTGCACTATCTATTTGCAGTGTCTTTCCCAGATGGATGATGGTATTGATGGACCAGTGTCTTTCCCAGATGGATGATGGTATTGATGGACCAGCTGTATATGTTGTCAATCCAGCTGTATAGAATTGTCTGGATAATGGGCATTCTTCATTCACTCATTTGTTTTTCTTTTCCTGTATGCATACTTAGATAAATCTCTTTGGAGTGATTATAGATGTTGCTTTGGAAATGCTGAAATGTTCTGGGACTCAAGTAATGTATATCATGTCATCCACAAACAGAAACATCTGGAGAAACACATAATCTCCAATGAATTTATATTCAGTTTGCATTTTGTATTTCCAAATTTTAAAGACAGTGGCCATAGAAAAGATACAGCACCTGTTCAAATATTAAGTGCATGATAATCTTTCCCTTGGTAAGATCATATCCTATTGTGTTGGTGTCCATTTAACTTTTCTCCCATCTATCACAACATCTTTGGATATATGAGGATCAGTGAAGGAGCTGGTGGTCCTTATACTAGAGGAGAGAAGATTTGGTGGGTTCATGATATCAGTTTTTAGGTATTTAAAGGTATATTAAGTGGAAGTAGGATTAAACTTTTTTTTCTGTTCCCTCCTCCCCCAAATATGTGCAATGTGTATGGAAGTTTCAAAGAAGCAAAATTAGACATGATATGAAAAAAATTCCTTTCAAAATAGAACTATTTATAAGTGAAATTGACCTTATGAGTTTGGAGTATAATATAGGTATAGTATGTAATATAATAGTTATATACTATATATAATATAGGCATATACTATGCTATAGGTACTAGTAAGTATAGGTAGAAAATAGTTTTCAACTGAGTAAAGGTCTTCCAACAGTGTCTGGATGAGCACTTTTTAGATATGTGGGTATGGGGTAGATTACCATTAGGTATCCTTCCAACTCTGAAATCCCATGATTCCATGAAATAACCTTACTCTTCTCATTGTGTTACCAGAACTGGGAAAATTGATTAGCAGGGTATAAAAATCAGTTGTTGATGTTGTTCATTTTTTCAAAGGTTTTGGCAAAATATTGTTATTTAGTAACAACAACATCTGGCATTTGAATAGCACTTCGAGGCTCATAAAGCATTGTATAAAAATTATCCCCCTTAAGCTTCATAACAATCCTGTGAGGAAAGAGCTGTTATTACTCCTATGCAAGAGCTGAGGAAACTGAGGCTCAGAAACACTATGTGGCAACTTTTATTATAAAGCAAATAGTAATGGGTGAGTGTCATACAACTGGAAAATGGCAAATTCTTCATTTTTCATAAAGGGGTGGAAGTCTATTCTTTATATAAGCCAATGAACTTGTAATTCATTCCTGGCAAAATTCCAAGGTATATTATTATGGGCATAGTTTTTGAGGACTTGAGAAAAGAAACTGATCATTACAATTCAACAAGTATTCATCAGGAGAAAGAGGGTAACCCTATTTCTTTTGTTGACATGGTTACCAGTTTACAGGTATCAGAAATAATGTAAGAATAATAAATGTAGAATGCAATAAATCATTTGAAAGTCTCTCAAAATATTGCTTTGCATGCAGTACATGTACAAAATGACTTTGTTGAATAAATATTGAATGATTTTCAAGGACAAGGTGGAAAGGACACTTGTAAATTTAAGTGAATTCAGAATGTTTTGAATGATTACACCCCAAAATAATTGTTCAATGGATTAATGTTAGACTGGCCACCTAGAAGTGTGCTATATGGTCCAGTAGCATGGCACACATTTTACAGATTAGTGGCACTAATGTATAGATGATATGCTTATATAATTTCAGATGGCACGAAATCAAGAGAGATAGCTTAAGCAGGAGGTGGTAGAATTAGAATTCAGAACATTATCAGTAAGCTGCAACAATCAGCTGAATTCACTAAAATGAAGATTAACTGGGAAATATTATTTAAGCAACTAATAATTAGAAAGTTCTATAGTTGAAATTTGGAAAATGAAGTGAACAGATAAAAGACAGAGAATATGTTGCTGGACAATCATACATGTGATAAAGAACTGGAGCTTTTATTGAATTGCTTCATTTATATTGGTGAATAGTGTACTGTGACAACCAAAATAACTAAGGCACATGATACATTAATAGAAGCATTGTGTCCAAAATGATTAGAGACATTCCTATTATATTCTGCCATGGCTCATGGCTGAGCTACTTCTAACTTACAAGGTTTTGTTCTAGGTACCACATATGAGGAAGAGCATCAATGGACTGGAGTACATCCAAAGTGAGGCCGCCAGGATGGTGGGATAACTAGATGCCATGAGATAATAGGACTGTGTGAAGGAAGTAGTGGTGTTTCTCTAGGAAAAAAAAAGATTTTCAAAAAAAAATTTAAATTAAAAAATAGAAATCAGATTTTCAAGGGAAACAGTCAATATCCTCAAATATCCAAAGGGTTCTTATATGAAAGAAGGGTTATATTTGTTTTCACTTTTATAAGCGTCGAGAGCTAGAGTGTACTGGTAGAAACTATAAAGAACTTGGAGTCCAGTTGGTAGAATAAGCAGTAAATCGCTATAACTCCCCCATAGTCACCTCCAAACAACCATAAAATAGTGCCCCAAAACAAATCCTGAAACAGAACAATGAGTAAAAAGTTGGGAAGAAACAATCTTTTAGCCTAACAAACTTAGAAGATAGGCAGGAAAGATCTGTCTCACTTGAGTAAAAAGGGAGCAGAGTTCAGGACAGGAAGCTTCCAAGCAATCCAGCAGCAAGCCATACCTCAGTGAACCAGAGGGAGATCCTGAGTCCCATTGCAGTGGAGAAGGCGAATGCCAACACCAAAACTCCTCCCCACCTCAACATGCCTCAATGTAGCTCTGAGACCCCAGCTCTGATAATGCCCATGTACATTAGCACAGTTCTAAACAAACAGGTAGATGCCAACCCTACAGGTGCAAAAGCAAATGGATAGCAGCCAAACTACCAATGATTCAGCATAGCCCCAGACAAACAGGTGAATGCTGGGCTCAAGCCAAGTGCTCCAATGCAGCCCTGAAATAACAGGAAGCAGGTGGACCCTCATGAGCTTCAGAGTAGCCCTGGAGAAAGCCAGAAACACCCAACCAGATGCAGCACACACCAGATGCTGTAACTAAGACCCTGGCTCAGCCCCAGGCAAGCTGCCAGACCCCTACAGCCTACAGCAGCAGCCTCCACTCAACCCCCTCAGCATAGCACAAGATACAAGGGACCCCAGTGGGCCTCAGGGCAACATCAGTGCAGCACCAGGGAAATCAGTCAGGGTCTTGCAGCCTCTGGCACAAGAAGCCTGAGACAGTGCCCCTTCCACCCCAGAAGCAAAGCTCAAATTTAAAAGAAAGGAAAAAAGTCCCAAAAAGATGAGGATGAAATAACAAAAAAAAAAATCTGACCATAGAAAGTTATTATGGTGGTAGGGAAGATCAAGAAACAAACTTGGAAGAGGATAACAATGTAAAGACATCTATGGGCAAAGCCACAAAGAGAAATGGGAAGTGGTCTCATTACAATCAAGAATCACCTACCCAGCAAAATTAAGCATAATACTTCAAGGGAAAAAAATGGCTATTCAACAAAATAGAAGGATTTTAAGCTTTCATAAGGAAATCAGAATTTAACAAAAACTTTTATCTCCAATACCAAGACCCAAGAGAAGCCTAAAAAGGTAAAAAGGGAAAAGAAAACAAAAAGAATTCAATGGAGCTGAGCTGTTTACATGCCTACATGGGAAGATAATACTTATAATTCTTAAAAATTATACCACAAATGGTATAGCTAGAAAGAATATATATAGACAAGGGGTACAGGTATAAGGTGAATTTGAGGGAATGAAATAAAAAAATAATTAAAGGATGAGAAAGTGGAGTACGTTGGGTGCAGAAGGAAGGGAGAGGTAGAATGGGATAAAAAAATTTCATAGGAAGAGAGACAAAAAACCTATTACAGTGGAGGGAAAGATGGGAAAGTGAGGGATGGGCATAGCTTTAACTTTACTCTCTTCAGTATTGGCTCAAAGAGGGAATAATGTACACAATCAGTTGAATATAGAAATCTATCTTACATGACAGAGAGGTAGGAGGGAAGGAAATTAAGCAAAAGGTAGGTGGGGGAACTGAGAGAAGAGAGGGCAGACCAGGGGAGGTGGTGGACAGAAGCAAAACACTATCGAGGAAGGATAGGATGAAAGGAGAGAGAGTATAGACAGGAGGAAGAATAGCATGGAGGGAGATACACAGTCACTAATCATAATTGTGAATGTGAATGAACCAAACTAACCCATACAATGGAAGTAGATAGCAGAATGGATTAGAACCAGAATCCAAAAATATGTTGTGTATAAGAGACAAGCTCAAAAGAGAAACACACACACACACACACACACACACACACACACACAAAGTTAAAACAAAGAGTTAGAGAAAAATCTATTATGCTTCAGCTGAAGTAAAAAAAAAAAGGCACGAGTAACAATCCAGGTCTCAGACAAATCAAAAGCTAAAATAGACCTAATTAAAAGAGATAAGGAAGGAAACTAAATGTACAACAGATAATTCTGATTATATTAAATTAAAAAAGTGTTTGCACAAGCAAAACCAATACAACAAAGACTAAAAGGAAAGCAGAAACCTGGTAAACAATATTTAAAATAAGCGTCTCTGATGAAGGCCTCATTTCTCAAATATGTAGAGAACTGTGTCAAATTTGAAAGAATATGAGCCATTCTCCAATTGTTAAATACTTGAAGGATATGAACAAGAAATTTTCAGATGAAGAAATCAAAGCTATCTATAGGCATATGAAGAAGTGATCTAAATCAGTTTTGATTAGAGAGATACAAATTAAAACAACTCTGAAATACCGCCGCACACCTATCACATTGGTTAATATGATAAAAAAGTATAGGATAAATATTGGAGAGGATGTAGGAAAATTGGTACACTAATGCATCATTGGTGTAGTTGTGAACTGATCTAACCATTCTGGAGAGCAATTTGGAGCCATGCCCAAAGGGTAGCCAAATTGTGCATACCCTTTATTCCAACAATACCACTACTAGGTCTATATTCCAAAGAGATCATAAAAATAAATAAATAAAAGGACCTACATGTACAAAAAAAAAATTATAGCAGTCTTTTTGTGGTGGCAAAATATTGGAAATTGAGGGAATGCCCATCAATCGGAGAATGACTGAAGATATGTATATGACTATAATGGGATACTATTTTGCAATAAGAAATGATTAATAGACAGATTGCAGAAAAAAAAACCAAACAAACAAACCTGGAAAGACTTGCATGAACTGATGTAAAGTGAAATGAGAAGAACCAGGAAACCCTGTACAGAGTATTAGCGACATTGTGAGATGATCAGCTATGAATGACCTCAGTTCTCAGCAACACAATGATCCAAGACAAGTACAAAGGATTCACAAAGAAAAAGGCTGTCTACACATTCATGTAAAGAACTGATGGTCTCTGAATGCTGATCAAAGCATACTAGTTTCACTTACTTTGTTCTTTTTCACGTTTTTTCTTTCACAATTGTGACCAATATGGAAATATGTTTTACATGATAGCATATGTATCATCTATATCAAATTCCCTCCCATTTTAGGAAGAGGGAAGGTGAGGGAGAGAGAAAAATTTGGAACTCAAAATCTTGTAAAAATGAATCCTAAAAATTGTCTTGACTTATAATTGAGAAAATACTATTAAATAAAGCAAAAACAAAAATTATAAGGAAATTTATCTAAATTCAATATTAGCATAAATACAATGATCAGAGCTGTCAAGTTCTCAAACGGACTGCCTCAAAAGTTACTGAAGTTTTCTTTCGTGAAGTTCTTCAACCAGAGACTTAATGGGAATCAGCAAGGGACAGGTAGAATAGATTAATTCATGAATGAGAGAATGAATATAATATTTATTTATAGTCTATATGCAAAGCAGTATATGAAACACTATATATAAACTCTGTGCTAAGTACTGTGGATAGAAATAGAAAAATAAAATAGTCCCTGTTCTCAAGTGGCCTACATTCTGATGTGAAAGGCAACACACTGGGATGATTTCAGCTGTAAGTCAGATAGAAAAGTTTCATTATCCTTAGGGTATAGTACTAAATTAGTTTCTGATTCTGTACCATTTGAGAATGTCAAAGACTTTGGCAGGAAGAACTTCCTTTTCTGAGTCTTGAATAGCTGTGTCTGTAGCATCTGTAGGAACAATTGCCAGTCTACATCTTCACAGGGGTTGTTTCATAGGATGATGGCTGAGGGAACTAGATTGAAAGTATTGCTATACCCAATACCCACAAGTTCAGCTTCCTGGGTTGTCCCCATAATTCACTTCATCAGGTATGAGTTGGAGTATTTTCCTTTTGACTTCTCTTCTGATTCTGTGATTCCACAAATCTGAAACATATGCAAAATTAATCTTTTAAAATCAAAATTGAACTGGGAGGAGTTATAATTTGAATGAGCTCTGTTGTGATTTTATTATGTAAATAGTCACCTCTCAGTTTGTTGCATTTTAAAACGAAGAGATGAACTAAATAATCTTTAAGTTCCCATTGAATTCTACCATTATATGACTCTAGATCCTTATAAATTTGAATTTCTTTATATTAGGTTTGCAGATAAGCAGCTCTACCAATTCTTCTCTTTCCTCTCTCTACATTTTATCTAGGATTTGTCCCCTGAAATGCAATGCTTTCCTTAAAGCAAAAATGAAGAGAGTATTTTTTGCTTTTGTTTTTGTTTTGTTATATAATTGTAGAGCTAAGAGTCTGAAAATGGACAAATCTGAATATTTTTTCCTGACTTAATTAACATTGAACTTTCATCCACTATGTGGGGAGCAACAAAAAAGAAATAGTAATAGACAACGTCAGACCACAGAATTTCATCCCAATTATCTAATTTTCACCTCAAAGGTTTTTTTTTTAATTTTCAAAAGTCAATACCAAGATGGCCCTTGAGAATGTGTCAAATCAATGTTTCTCACGTCATCACAGAGCTCTCTGCATCAGAAAAGTGGCATTAGAAGTATAGTTCAACAAGTTTCAAATGTCAGATTAGGGCCTCTTTAAGACAGGTTCTGCAAAGACACTATTACCCAAATAACCCTGCCCCTTCACCCACACACTTACATATCCATTTCCACCTAAACACATCTACATAAACCAAGGCGTCTCTTTCTTGCTCTCCCCACCCACCCACAAACATAAACACACATGCTATAAATTGTCTTTATACTTTACTCAGTTACATAGCACAAGGTTGTTGATATTGTTGTTGGCTTCTTTATTTTTCAGAGATAATAGCCTAAAACTAGGCCATATTTGAAGTGATTGGCTGTCTCCCCTCCTCTATAGAGTAACTCATTCACTACCTAGAATAAGAAAATCAATCATATTTTCTGGATTATATGAGTGGAACTTTTTGAGTCAGATGTAGTTCAAACATACCTAAAGTAAGGCAATTTACTGATTGAGAGTGAGAGGCATTGGGTGGTTGTCACATTCATAGAAATGTTGAAAATAAGCAGATTTTTTTTAGGTATATTGATTCAAGACTATTACTTGGATGATAATATCTATACTCATTTTGCCTAAATACCAAGAAGCCCTTTCTGCATTACTTTTGGGGAAATTATGGGAACAATTACTAGATTGTAATATAAAGTGCTCTAATTGCATTTTAATGCTTCAAATAGATTGTGACTATCTCCCTACAATTTCGTATTTATGTACAATGTCTAAGTATGTATAAGAGACTAATGCTTTAATTGAAGGTAAGTTCTTTTAAGTATTTAAAACAATTAAGCCTTCGTCATGGTAGCCCAATCATAAAACATTCAATTTAGGAACTTCCTGCTAAAAGTTGTTGTTTAAATTGAAAATTGTCTAATTAACCATCACAAATTGTATTACTCTAACTCTCTCAATAAGGAAATCAGAACTTTTTTGTTTTCTGTCCCACATAAGATTCAAAAAACAACCCAGTGACTAGGATGCTCAGAGTATTTTTTTTTTTTTGGTTTGTTCTACTTCAACAAATATTTATCAAACCCTTACTCTGTGTGAAGAATTGTGCTAGGCATTGAAGTGATGATGAAATTATGCTTCTTTGAAAGAATGGATGTTAGAGTCTCACTTGTGGGGAAGAATAATATGTACAGAAGCATATGTACATAGTATTGAGAAGATCCACAAGATGGAGAACTACATATTTTATTCAATTTTTATGAATCCTCAAAACCTCCACCAAGAGAAATTATGTACCGGAGGTAGAATCACAAGCGACTCCATAAGCCGACATACTAGGAAGCCTAACAACTTAATAAATATGAACTAAGAGTAAAGAATTCTAATCCTTAAAGCACTCATTCACCATCACCACCCCTAATAGTTCCCATGATCTGGAAATGTGTACAATCAACATACCATCGCCTCTGGTTCTACTATGGGATATAATCAACAGTATCTGTTGCAGTTCCAGTCTCTGGTTTCTCTGGATTTTTTTTCTTTCTATCTCTTGCTGCAGGGTTTTGTTGGTGGTATATAGAAATGCTTATGATTTATGTGGGTTTATTTTATAATCTGCAACTTTGCTAAATTTGTTAAATGTTTCAACTAGTTTCTTTTTAGTTGATTATCTATGATTCTCTTATAAAATCCTATCATCTACAAAGCACAAAAATTTTGTTTCTTCATTGCCTCTTTTTAGTTCTTTAATTTATTTTTTTCTTATTTTATTGTTAGAGTTAACATTTTTGTACAATATTGAATAATAGTGGTGATAATGGACATGTTTGCTCCATGCCTGATTCTATTGGGAAGGCTTCAAATTTCTCCCCATTTCTGATAATGATTGCTCTTGGTTTTAGATAGGTACTACTTATCATTTTAAGAAAGGCTCTATTAATTTCTATGCTTTCTAGTGTGTGTTTGTGTGTGTTTGTCTTCAATTTTTACTTATTTTATTTTTAATTTATGGAATAAAACAAGCATTTCTATAACATAGTATAATACTAACAACTTGCTATTCCTTTTAACTATATAATAAAATCATCATGTAAATTTCTTTTCCTTTTCCTTTTTTCTCTCCCCCCTTTCCTAGAGATGGCTACCATTAGACACACACACTCACACACACACACATATAAAATCATTCTATACAAATTTCTACTTACCAATTCTTCCTCTGGATGTAGATAGTGTCTTCAGTAAGGCCCTACCTCCATGACCCAATCTCTAGCATAAGCCACCAGCAAGCCCTGGACTCCATTGCTGACCAGTAGTGAAGCCCTTCCCTGGCTGACCAACATTCAGACCCTGCCCTGGGGCCTATCAGCAGAGAGACCCTGTTTCCATAATAACCCAGCAGCAGGGCCCCACCCCTTGGGCAGACCAGCAACAAAAGATCTCTCCTCTAGGGTCAGTCACCAGAAAGACTCTGTTACCATAGCAACACATCAGTAAGGCCCCATTCCTGGACAAGGCCAGCAGCTTAACTCCACACCCAGGGGAGGAGAACAGGGGGCCCCACCCTGAAGTACAAGCCTAGCATCCAGAGAAAGCAAGCGGCTAAGTCCTGAAGCCCAGGGAAAGGCAGCAATAGGACCTAGAGCCCCAGCACAAAAAAAAAAAAAGAAAAACATAGGACAGTGCAGGACTAGAACCCAACTCTAACATAAAAACACAGAGTACAAAAAAAAAGGCAGGAGAAAATGAGCAAAAACAAAAAAAAAAACCCAAAATAACAACAAGAACAACAACAAAAAGGGCTTCACTATAGAAAGTTACTATGGCAATAGGGAGGCCCAAGACATAAGCTTAGAAGAGGACAATAGTGTAAAAATGGCTGCATGTGAAGCCTCAAAGAAAAATGAAATTTGGTCTAAGTCCCAAAAAGAATTTTTGGAATAGCTTAAAAATTTTTTAAAAGCACATTAAAGAAGTAGATGAAAAAATGGGAAAAGAAATGAGAGTAATACAAGAAAATCATAAAAAGACCCATTAGCATGATAAAAGATGTACAAAAATTTACTAAGGAAAATAACTCCCTAAAAAAAATAGAATTGCCCAAATGGAAAAGCAAGTACAAAAGCTCACCAAGGAAAATAATTGGGTTTTTTTTTTAGAAATTAGAATTTAACAAGTGGAAAGTAATGGTTCCATGAGACATCAAGATATGATTAAAAAAAAGTAAAAAAAAAAACAGAAGAAAATGTTAAATTTCTCATTGGAAAAACAAGTGACCTAGAATATAGATCCAAGAGAGACAATATAAAAATCACTGGACTACCTGAAATCCAAGATAAAAAAAGCAAAACAAACAAGCAAACAAACAAAAAAAAATGAACATCTTTCAAGAAATTATCAAAGAAAACTGCCCTGATATATTAGAACTAGAGGGCAAAATAGAAATTGAAAGAATTCACTGATCGCGGCCTGAAAGAGATCCCAAAATGAAAGCTCCCAGGAACAATACTGACAATTTCCAGAACTCACAGATCAAGGAGAACGTATTGTAAGCAGTCAAAAAGAAACAATTCAAATATCATGAAGCAACAGTCAGAATTACAGAGGATTTAGCAGTTCCAAACTGTAAAACCAGACAACAAGATATACCAGAAGGCAAAAAGGAGTTAGGTTCACAACCAAGAATCACCTATCCTGAAGGATTGAATTTAATCTTTCAGTGGGAAAATGAACATTTAAAAAAATAGAGTACTTTCAAATATTTCTAATTAAAAGACAAGAGCTGAATTTAAAAAAAAAAACTGACCTCCAAATACAAGACTCAAGGGAAACATAAAAAAGGTGAAAATGAAACAATCATATACCACAACCAGTTCAACCATTCCCCAATTAATGGGCATCCCTGAAATCTTGAGTTCTTCACCATGACAAAGAGGTCTGACATAATGTTTTAGAACATATAGATTCTTTTCATTTTTCCCTTCCATCTTGGGAAACAGACCTAGTAATGGTATTGCTGGGTGAAAGGGTTTCATAACTCTTTGGGCATAATTCCCAGTCTCCTCTAACATCTATTTCACTTCTAACTGTGTGACCCTGGGCAAGTCACTTAACCCTGTTTGACTCAGTTCATCATCAGTGAAATGAGCTGGAGAAGGAAATGACAAAGCTCTCTAGTATCATTGCCAAGAAAACTTCAAATGGGGTTATGAAGAGTTGTATATGACTGGACAACAACTGCCTTCTTTTATCTGCCTTCCCTTTCATCATTCCCTCCTTTCCCCCTCCTACTTCCTTGTTGGATAAGATAGATTTCTGTTACGAATTGAGTAAGCATATACATTTTCCCTCTTTGAAAAAATTTAATATGAGTGAGGTTCAAGCATTGCCCATTTGTCCCCACCATATTACTCCTTCACTTTAAAACCTCTTCTTTCATGTCTCTTTTATGTAAGACTTTCCCCCTATCCTTCCTCTCCCTTTCCTCTTCTCCCAGGGCATCCCACTTTCTTGCCTATCAAATTTTCACTTCATAAAAGAAACCCAGGAATTTTATGAACACATCTACAAATTACTTTATGCACAAATAAAGTCAAGTCTAAACATTTGGAAAATATTTATTGCCCATGTATAGGCTGAGTCAAACTATCTCCAAGCTATTAGAAGACAAAATAGAAAATTTTAATAATAAAATTTAAGAAAAAGAAATAGAATTAGCTGAAAGGGAATAGAAATGAAAAGGAAAATTAAATCTCACAGTCCTGATGAATTTATAGGAAAACTGCATCAAATGTTTAAAAAGCAAATAATACCAGTATTATACATACTATTCACAAAGAAGCATGCAAAGAAAACACTATCAAACTTTTTATATGAGACAAAGCTACTTTTAGTAACAAAACCAGGGAAGGCTAAAGTGAAGAACTATAGACCAATATTATTAATAAATATTGATTCAAAATATTCAATAAAATTATTTCAAATAAACTATGGCAATGCATCCAGCAAATCATCTACTGTAACATTTCATTTTTACCAGGGATTCAAGTGATTAAACATTAAGAAAATAATCTAACAGTTAATCCACATTAAAAACAAAAACATTCACAGGATTATCATAATAGGTGTAGGAAAAGGTTTTTGAGAATGTACACTATGCATCTATGCTAAAAATTCCTATAAATTCAAGACAGAGGGAACATTTTTTAATAATAAAGAAGTATACGTGTTAGTTCATATGTAAGCATCATGTGCAATGGGGATACGCTAGGATGTTTCCCAATAAATAAAGGAATAAAGCAAGGATACTCTCATCACTTCAATTTAATGTAATTTTAGAAATTCTGACTATACTAGGAAGATAAGACAGACAGTTTAGTGGTTGCTGAGGTAGAACTACAGTTCATCCAATAGACACTAAGCAGTCAAACTGAGTTTCATTGTTTTTCCTTTCTTTTATTATGTCTAATCTGGCTGCTGAACGGATTAGAGAGACAAATTCTATATTCTTTCCAATTTGGGAAGCTCTCAAGCCCTCCTCATGCAGAGACACAAATACACACACACACACACACACACACACATAGATATATGTATGTATGTATGCATGTATATATACACATATACATACATATGTATGTATATAGTGTTTTACCTCTGCCTCTGGTAGTCTCTACTAGTAAATGCAGCACTAAATTTGGAGCCAGGAAAATCTTAGTGGAAATCTTGCCCCAGATACTGACTAGTTTTGCAACCCAGGCAAGCCACATAAACTTTCTGAGCCCCAGGTTGCTCATTTGAAAAAATAAGAGGTTTGGATTAGATATCCTCTAAGGTCTCTTCCATTTAAAGTTATAGTTCTTTTATCTTATATGGCCTGAAGACAATGATGAATCTAAAACTCCAGCACCCTATAATTAGTGTATACAGCAATATAAAGACCTGCTGATGAGTCCAGTAAAGCTGGAATACTCACTCTTCCTTTTTTCCCAATAAAAGACCCTGCTTTCTAGACCCAGGGGCATAGAAATAACCACACTGAAGATAGGACTGAAATTCTTTTTCTTACCTGACTATCCTGTATCTCATAGGTCCTAGCAGAATCACTTAGAGCCTAGGTTTGGCTCCTGAATATAGTCTTCCTAAAAAGAAGAAAAGAAAGGTACTATGGTGCTCAAGAATGTATCGGACAGCTATTTATTTTCTCCACACTTAAGAAATACTTAATATCAGAGATTCACAAATAAACATTTGATTTACAACAGAACAGAACAAAAACCTTAAACAAGTTGCAATAGCTTATAACAATTATTATATATTGTAAGTGTAAGAAATTCCTCTACAGACTGATCTCTGGACTTTCTTTATTATGGCATAGAAAGGTCTTTAATCTTATAAGCTCACTCTGCTCTTCAACATCATGCATCAGAATTATGACTGGATCTTTCCCCCTAAAACTTCCATTTTTAAAGATATCCAAGTCAAATACATTTTCATTCCACTCCTGGCTGTACTCCTGACTCTCTGGATTTTCTCTAACTTGTTCCCCTAAAGAGTAACTTTATTTCTCTACCCTTCCCACAGATTTTCAAATTCCTTTTATGGGTTGTATTCCTCCTGGGGACAGGGACAGTTATTTTTTGTACTTGTATTTTTATTTCTAGTACTTAGCACAATGCTTAGCACAAAATAATCGGTCAATTATTGTTTATTGACTTATCTTAAATTCTCCTGAGGAAATGATGATTAAAACAAAATGATATGAGGCATTTTGTTTGATTGCTAAACCAGTGATTCACTTCAACTGGGCTCTCAAACATTCAAAGAAAGGCTAGGACTTGAGGTCCTCCTCTTACTGGCTGTCTTCTCCAAAGGTATAGGTTCAGAACACTTTTCTTACTGCTATTTAACTCTGAGTGAAGTACCCAGGATAACCTAACCTCTTGTACTCACGTGGTTGCCTCCAAGTCTGGAAATAAACTTTTAAAGATTGCTGCTTAGTCACTTATTCTTAGGAGAGAAAGGAAACTTAAGACCCAGTTTCAGGATCTCCTATGTTACATTTGTGTTCTCCAGCAGGTGTTCATGGTTATCAGGCTGCTGGGGTATGGGACTGGCAAGCCCTTACATTTTACTAAATTCTCAAATGTTACTGCTTGTCTTTATTCTGACAAAGGCACAACCCAATTCACAGAAAATAAATGAAAGGGAAAAATAAAATGAAGCTTATTCTATTGTGGTAAAGACTGATCCCAAAAGAAATCTCAAACAGGAGTATAGGACGTATGATTGACCAGAATAGAGGTGTCAAATACTCAGCTACAAAATTCAGTCAGCTGAGTGTGGTCTCAAGTGGATTTAAATGAAATTAAATGAAGTGGATTTAAATTTAAATTAAAAAAAAATTTAACAAAATAAAAAAATACAACAGAACATAGATAATGTTAATATGTGATTTTCTAACAATATGCCACCCACAGGGATCTTTATGCATGGTTTAGTTGTTTCTGTTTCTATTTGACTTTGACACCATTGGACTAGAAGTCACCTCTCTAGTTTCAGGTAAGAAACAAAGATGTACAGGGTGAAAATTCCTCTGTAGTACTCCTAAATATAGGACATCTAGAATTTCTCCACTTGTCTTTGACACACAAAATGAATGACAAACGAAGTTCTAAATGGAACAGATTATGCATGGGATATCCTGAAACAATCCATCATAGTGACATAGTGTTTGATAAACCCAAATAAACCAACTGCTGATATAAGAACTCCCTGTTGATAATTATTACAGGAAAAAAATGGAAAAGAGTCCCACAGGAATTGAGGTGAGGCCAACATTTTATAACAAACGACATTCCAAATGGATATATTACCTAAATGCATATAATAAAAAAGAGGAGAAAGGAGATACATTTCTCATTTATGGATAAATGGAGATGGTAAACAAGGGCTATAATGATCACAAAAGAAATAAAATAAAAAATCCCAATTGCATAAAATCAAAAATGCTCCTACAGAATAAAATAAATGCACTTATATTAGGAAGGAAAACGATTAATTACAGACAAAATCTTCCCAGTAAATTTCTCTAATAAAGGGGTTAATAGTCAAACTACATAAAGAATTAATGTAAATATATGATATCATTAGTCATTACTTAATAGATAAATGGTTAAAGAAGTATGGATAGATAATTCTCAAACGAACAATTGAAAGATATCTGTAAAAATATGATAAATCACTTACAATTAGAAAAATGGCAAGTAAAAGATGTATGAGGTTCTGTTTCACAACAATCATATTGGTAATTGTGACAAAAGAAGAACATAGCAATTGTCGGAAGGGTTAAGGGATAATAGTCACACTAATGTATTATTTGTGGAGCTATGGATCAATTCAATTATTCTAAAAAGCAATGTGGACCTATAAACAAAATTTGCTATACTACACTTACCTTTTGACATAGCGGTACTATGACTATGCATATAGTGCAAGAGGTCAAGGATACTGAAAAAGGCCCCATATATGTACAAGAATATTTAGCAGCCCTTTTAAAAAATAGCAGCAAAGAACTGGAAACAAATAATGGTATGTGTATATAATGGAATTTTATTACAATATAAATAATGAATATAATAAATTCACAAACCTATAGGAAAAAATATATGAACTGATGCAGAGTAAAATGAGCAGAACCAGATAAAAAAATGTTGTGATGATCAAAATAATACTGTGAATGGAATCGACTATGGAGTACTACACAATGTAGAACAGAACATTAACTAATCATGACTTCAAAAGGCTCTTTGTAGAGATTGTGATGAACTGAACGTACAGAATGAGGCTTACACGCTCAGACGTGGTTAATATTTTTCTTTCACTTAGAATATATCTCTTTCTTACAGGGGAGAGAAGTTGGAATGCAGGTTATTTGTTAGTGGTAGACATAAAAATAATAAAACAATATTAAATGAACAGAAGAAACAAGACTTATTACAGTGTTAAAATTATATGCAATATATCTATACACACACGCATATGTATTTCTTAAAAATACTGTATGCAATAGAAACTCAAAATTTTTAATGCAATCATCTTTCCCATTCTTTGTACCTTGATTTTTTTCTGATTATTGGTGATGGTCAAGTTTGTCATGGAGAAGAAAACAAATTTAATCAGACTAATCATAAATGACTTTTTCTTAACGAAGCCAGTTTTATAATAACTGCTTTCTTTCCTAGATGGTCATTATCCATTTCTTTACTGACATGTCCTAGAATTTACCTAGATATAGAAATCAGAATCACTGACTTACAGTTTTCAAATTGTGCAAAACTTTTTTTTTTTTTTTTAGAAAATTGGGAAATTTTTCCTTTTCTAGTCTTGGGGTAAATTTCTGCTTGTCCACAAACTTTTATCTGTAACTAACAATGGTTCAGCAGCCAAATGTTTCAGTAACTAGAATATAATTCATCTGGAATGACTTGAATTCTTCCAAATCTTAACTGTCTGCTTACGTATATCCAAAACTGATTTCCTGTTAAGTCTTTCTGGTTTTGTCATTTACAGTGTGGTGTCCAATTTGCTTCAAAAAAAAAAAAAAAAGAATCCAATACCTCTTCCTTCTTTCTGTTTTAAGATGAGGTTTCTGTGACCCGAAGAGTTTAAGAGACTTGCCTAAAATTATATGGTGAGCTATAATGTCAGAGCAGGTACTAGAACATTTGTACACAGATCCATTTCCCTAAACTAGTGTCCTTTCCATTGCACTGTCCTCCATTTTAACCGAGCTTCTTATTAGATTGTAAGCTCAGAGAAGATAGGTTAATAATAATGATGATTACTAGTATTTTTATATAGCTTTAAGATTTGCGGGACACTTTACAAATATTATCTCATTTGACCCTTACAACAATCCTTAGAGGTAGGTGCTATTATTATCCTCATTTTTACAGATAAGGAAACTGAGACAGACAGAGAGTAAGTGGCATAGCTAGTATGTAAGTCTGGATTTGAATTCAAAACTTCTTGACTGCAGGTCCATCAATCTATCTACTGCTCCATTAGTTGTCTTTTGTGTGAGGCATAACCCTGCACATTGTTTAATAAGTAGATATCTAATTAAATATCATATTCCCCATGGTGCCATAACAGATTTTTCCAGACTACTGCTCTACCCTTTCCATTTGAGAACAATAAGATAGATGTGAAAGCAATGGGCTGCTCAGAACAGTGTCAGTTTTAGATAGTGATATTAAAATTTAATTTCTCTCCAAGGCCCATGAAATGGACCCATTTGCAGGGTTTGAGTATTTTCCTTACCCTTAATGTGCTTTTACTGATTAAAATTTGTTTAAGAAAGAAAATGCACAGTTCTATTCATTATTATCCCTAGATTATTACTCCTAGCATATAGACATCAGACCGTGTTAAGTCAGAACAACCTCAACAAAGACTGTCTAATAAATGATAAAAATGTATCACAGGCAAGTGATACTATGGAATGAATTCAAATCTTTCTTCGCCCTCCTCCCTTCTGGAAGACACAGAGCTGAATCTCATCAATGCTTCACCTGCCTACATTATGTAACTTTCCTTCCTCATCTAAGAGGCTAGAGATATAAACAACTATATTATGTTTAAAGAGGCAGCTCACTTTTATGGTGTAATAATGGGTAATAATAATGACCCTCAGGTCCATGTGGCACTTTTTTCTGCTATTTTATGAAGCTCATATCAAATGGAAAGTTATTTTTTAAAAATATTAATCCCCTAGAACTTTCATTAGGAAAATTCCTAATAAGTCAGAAAGAAATTTTGACTCTCTGCCTTCATTTAATTTTTTTGTATGTATTTCCTAATAATCCTTAAATTCTTTATAATTGAAGCAAAATAGGAATGCAGGAAATGCATAGGTAAAAAAAAATGCAAGTAAATTATAGTGCCTATTGCTAAAGAGACACTAAGCAGTAAATCTGCTACAAAAATTTCCCTCAGTCCTTGAAGAGGTGATTACTGTGGGAAGGTTAAGACTGAGTTCTCTGTCTTAAGACACTGGTAGGTACCTGACAGCCCATGTTGATCTCTCTCTTCTCTGTTCATCTATCCTTTTCAGTTTCTTTTTCACTTGTTGCCCCTATTCTACCCATTCTTTCAAGCTCAGTTTATTAATTTCCAGATGGGGCTTGAGAAGCCTCATATTACCCCTCTTCCCCTAGACCAACCAACACTTATATGTTTTCTACTGCTCAATTCATATAGTCATAGCTCTTTCTTCTCAGTTTCTTCTTCATCAGATATGCCATATTTTATTTATCTATCCATCTATCCATCTATCTATCTATCTATCTATCTGTCTGTCTATTTATTTATTTTGGCTAGGCAATGGGGTTAAGCGACTTGCCCAGGGTCACATTTCTACTAAGTATTATGTGTCTGAGGCTGGATTTGAACTCAGGCCCTCCTGAATTCAGGGCCAGTGCTCCATCTACTGTGCCACCTAGCTGCCCCTGTAATTTATTTATTTTTTTAATAACAAGATAATAACTAGTAGGCATTACTCAAGACTGCCTTTTGGTTCAAAGATTTTTATAGTTTAAATTTCTTTAGGACTGAGAAAGGGTGTTTGTGCCTCTGAACTACAAATACCAGAATGCCAGTCAGTTTCCAAAGCACCATTACAAAAAGGAACTAAAACAGGAAAGATCTACTAGCAATTCAAATCATTAAAAGTTCTTTTTTTTTTTTGAGTTCTTATGTGCAAGAGGGTCCAAAAACATAAACCAAGCAGTGCTTGTTCTCAGAGTTGACATGTTAATGAAGGGCTACAGCAATGTGTGCTGGAACCAGCTCAAACTAGCTGGTAAGAACCAATTAAATTTTCATTGTGAGCATTTATATCTTGGAAATCAGAAAGTGCTATAAATTAAGTCTTGATTTATCATATTATTGATTGTATAGACTTAAGAAAGTGATGGAGAAACTGCTAATGATTCATACTGAAATTTAAAGTGTGCCATGAGTACACCCCTCCCCCCACAAAGAACTAATTATTAAACAGGTACCAACACATCAATAAAAACATACACAAATAAGCATAATTAGGAATATGGTCAAAGAGAGAGAGAGAGAACACCAACTACTTGGGGCAATCAAATAAGCCTTCATACTCAGGTGGTACTGAGTCTAATGCCATTTTCGGTTTGAAAACTATGACTCAGCCTTCCATTGTATTCCCAGTTTGCCTAGCACAGTGCTGAACACACAGGATTCATTGCAGACAGTGTTTCCATTTAAACTACATCACCAATTTTATTTTCTCTTTTTTAACTGTGTATACAATCTATAGCCCATTCACTTTTCTTATTCTTTTTCCTTTCCACTAGATGAGAAATTATCGAGGCTACCTGGTACAGCAGATAGTATACAGAATTGTCATTCAAGCATGACTTCCTTTCCCATCTTGTTTCTTACAATCACTTGATAATATTTGAAAATGATTTTTAAAAATCACTCAGAGTTTCTGGCAACCTCCTAAGTCAGTAAACCTTATATTTCTCCCCAGTACAAGGCAAGTTCCTTAATAGCAAAGACTTCTATTTTTTATTATTTGTCCCTGATACCTAATTCAGTAAGAACATGTATGTGAGCCTGTCTGTGTGTATGTGTATTGTTACCAGACCTGTGATTTCATTGATATAGGGAGCTCTAGATCAATGCAGATCTGTCAGTTAATAAGTAGATATATTAAGTGCTCACTAGGTAGTGCAGTGGATAGAGTAGCAGGCTTGGAGTCAGGAAGACTACTCATCTTTGTGAGTTCAAATCTGGCCTCAGACACTTACTAGCTGTGTTACTTGGGAAAGTCACTTAACCTTGTTTGCCCCAATTTCCTCATCTGTAAAATGAGCTGGAGAAGGAAGTGGCAAACCATTCTAGTATCTTTACCAAGAAAACCCCAAATGGGGTCATGAAGAGTCAGACATGACTGAAATAACTGAACAACAACAATGTGCCAGATACCGTGCTAAGCACAGAGCATACAAAGAAAGACAAAACAACCATCATCCATGCCTTCAAGAAGCTGACATTCTAATAGGAAAGATCACATGCAAATAACTATATATGACATTTACAATGAAATTAGAAGGTAATCTCAGAGGTAAGGCACTTGCAGTGGAAGTGGGAGGAGGCATCTTGCAGAAGGCAGGATTTGATCTGAGTCTCAAAGGACAAGGAAAACAGGAGGCAGAGATAAGGAAGTGCATTCCAGGTGTAGGGGAAAGCTACTGAAAAGGCCCAGAGCTAGAGATGGACAATATTGTAAGATGAACAGCAAGTGGACCAGTATAGCTTTATGTGAGAATATGCAGAGAGAAGTAAAGTGTCAGAGGACAGGAAAAGTAGGAAGATGTCAAATTATGAATGTCAAGTAGAGCGTTTTATATTTGAACCTGGAGGTAATAGGAAGCCACTGGAGTTTATTAAATGGAGCAGGTGACATTGTGAGATCTACTCTTTAGTAAAAATTACTTTAGCAGCTGAGTAGAAGATATATTAGAGTGGGGAAAGGCCTGAGGCTGGGAAAGTAAAAAGGAGGTGACTTCAGTACGATAGATGCGAGATGATGAGGGCTTACCTTGGGAAAAGGTGGCTGGGTGAATAGAGAGAAAGGGACATAAATGAAAAGTGTGAAGGAAGAAATGATAAGACGTCTTCAGATTGGATATGTAGAGTGAGTGAAAGAGAGGTCTAGAATGAGGCCAAAATTGTGAGCCTGGGTGACTAGGAGGATTAGGATGCTCTCAACAGTTAAAAAAAAAAAGTAGGGAACATTGGGGGGAGGGAGATAATAAGTTCAGCTTTGGGCATACTGATTTTGAGTTGCCAATGAGACATTGTCTGAAATGTTCAAAATATAATTTTAATGTAGGACTGGACCTCATCAGAGACACAAGTTTTAGAAATAATCCTCTCCATAGAGTTGCTAATTGATCCCAGGAGATTTAATGATATCATCAAGTGAGAGAGTATAAAAAGAGAAAATAAGGATCAAGAGAGTGCCTTGAGGGAAACCAGGGATTGGTGGACATGGCCTGCATGAAGATCTAGCAAAGGAGACTGAGAATGAGCAATAAAGCATGTAGGAAGAGAACCAGGAGAGAGTAGTGTCATGAAAACCTGTTTAGGAGAGAGTATTCATGAGCAGAAGATGATTAAGTTTCAAATGCTTCAGAAATGTTAAGGAATGTGAAGATTGAGAAAAGTCCATTACATATGGCAATTATGAGATCATTAGTAACTTTGGTGAGAGAAGTTTCAGCTGAATGATAAGGTCAGAAAATAGATTTCAGATTTAGAAGAGAGTCGGAAGAGGGGCTTTCTCAATGAGTTTATTCAAGTAAGGGAGTAGAGATATAGGAAGATAATTAGCAGTGCCAGTCAGATTGTGAAGTTTTGCTTTGTTTTAGTTTGGGTTTTGTTTTTGTACAGGTATATTTGTAGGAAGGTGGCAAAGAGCCAGTAGAGATTGATTTTTTTCTCAACTTTAATATCTCAAGCTTCAGTCATTCTTACTTCTTTTCCTTGAAAGTCCCCCCTCCTCATTCTTCTCTGAATCCTACTCTTCCTTAAAAGTTCAGCTTTATCATCCCTGAAACATTGTCAAACTACATTATTTGAACTACTCTAAGCACACAAATTGGTAATAGTTCATTTGGTTCTCCAATTGACACCCCTTTTTTGTTCTCTTTCCCTAATTGAACTATAAGTTCCTTTAGGGTAGATCCTGTAAGATCATAGTTCTAGAGTTGGAAGGAATCTCAGAGGCCATATTAATAATAATTATAATTAATTGCATTATTAATTCCAATCTTCATTTTACAGATAAGTAAACTGAGGCCCATGAAGGGACTTTTCTAAAATACCACAATGAGCAAGTGTCAGAAGTAGATTTTGAACCCAGGTGCCTTGGTTCCATAGTCAATGCTATTTCCACTGTAACTACATTGCCCCCTTATCATAGTATACGTATCTGTGTGCGTGTGTGTGTGTGTGTGAGTGTGTGTAGATAGAGAGATCTCTATATCTATGTGTATGCATGTTTGTATGCATGTGTATACATATATATATATGGAAATATTCTATTTTTTTAATCTTGCATAGTGCTTAAAACACTGATGATCTCTCACCAACTAATAGTAGAGATAGATGAACCTTAAATCTAGTTCTGATTCCTGACCTCATTTTACCAAGAAGGGAAACTATCCATAAAGAGTAAGTTGCTCAACATTTGAATCACCAACATTCATTAAAACTTTATTGGCTTCAGTTCATTTGCTTAAATGATGGGAGAGAAAACAAATTTAGATAATAAAGCTCCTATTTTTATGGAGCTTAGGTCTAGTGTGAAATACGATATGCTCAAATAATTATGATAAACAACATTCATAATAAATATACTACAGGTTTGGTAAATAAAGTGACACCTGGGATTGGCTAAGGAAGGTTGATATTGACAAGGGGAAAAGAGGTATCAGTAAAGATTTTGTGGAAGTAGTCTAATTTAAATTGAGTTTCAAAAGATGACTAAGAATTCCATAGGCTAAAAGGAAAAGGAAAGATATTTCAAGCATAGGAAATAGTTAAAGCTTGGAGGAAGACCATGATGAGGGAGAGATTCCTTAGGCTATTCTAATCCAGTTTGGCTTGTAGCATAGCAGGGAAGTGTAATATGGAAGCCCTCAAATGCCAGGCAGAAGGTCTTGAGTGTCAGGAAAGCTCACAGGACTTCTCTTAGTAGGGAATAGGGAGACACTGAATATTTGTGAACCAGTAGAAACTTATGTTTGTGTCTGCTTACATCTACACATACAGTATTATCTTGCCAGCTATATGAAGGATGGATTGGAGGGGAGATAGCTGTTAGAAAGAAGGTGAGTGCTATTGAGGACCCACATTAGAACAGTAACATTTCAAAACTGATTAATGACACAGCTGAGACTAGGTACCTATCTCCTGACTCCTAGTCAAACACTTTTTTCTTGATTAATATATTAAGAGCCACACAAACATTCTAGATTGTCTCAATGTCATTCTAATATTCTGTAAGGGAATATTACTACAGGAACTCTAGTCAAAATCATAGTAGGATTCATTCATTCATTCATCATCACTATCAATCATCATCATCATCATCTTCATCAGTATCATCACCATCATTTTGTAGGTTTTCCTTCTCCATGATGTTTAATAGAAAAAATCAAAGGTTGAAGAGAGTTGAGACACATTTTCCAATGGTTCAACTCATTGCTAATTTGATTACTTGAAACTGCCTCACTGTAGGCATGGGGACAGCAGAGATCCATCCAAGAAGGAGAGGGATCGATGAAGACAGTATGAAGATCTTATACCAAAGTGGAGTGATTTAAGCAAAGCTGATGTCAAACAAAAAGTGATTCTTTTTCTCTCTCAATAATATTGATCACATATTCTGCTTACGTTGGTCAAGTGTTTGCTTTTCATTTTAGGAGAGAAACCAAGGAATGGCATTATCATAGGTCCAGCAGTTCCTTTCTACTTGTGTCCTTAGTTCTCTGTCTCTGTCTTGCTATGAACATACTGCCACCTCATGGCCTGCCATAGCCTGAATTGAAGATGATATGCAGGACCAAATTAGTGTCATTATGCAAATTTTGCCCTGAAGGGATCTGTTACCCAGAGAAAACTAAATAATCAAATATTGCCAATAAGCACTTTAAGATAGGCTAAGGGCATTCTTAGTGCTGCATGCAAAATAATGAGAATATAAGTGGTAGTATAATTGTAACTCAGTTTATTGTCTATCCTTCTGCTTGTAGGACTTCTTTTCATTGCCTCTAGGAAAAGAAAGGACCTCGACCACACAATTTCAATATTAAAGATGGTCAGAATAATGCAGCAAATCCCTGTGCATATCACTATCAGCACAATTTTCTTCTTTTTTCAAATATCTTTGTTTGCATTCAACAGCCAACATTGGTTCAATTGGAAGGAATCAAATTAATTAATTTGACTAAGGTGGTTTTTTCAAGAGCATAAATCTGTGAAAGCACTGGGGGAAGCAAAGAAAACTTAAAGCTTTTGTGGACTCCAAGCTTCACTTGCCCCAAAGTAACATGGTATTTCAGCTCTATCTCTGCAGTGCTCAAAATGATAATGTGAATGACACAAATTGAGTCTTTGAAAATGGAGCAAAGAAGGGCAGCTACTCTTCATCATGTACATTTGTAAAGTATCTTTTGCCCCCAAACATTTTCTTGTATCTATTGATTTCAAAATGGCAGTCTTATCTTTGGAGTTGCCACCTTTACCTTTATCAGCCCACTTTTCTAAAAATGAAGACAATCAATGAAGAAACTTCTTTTAAGTACCCACTATGTGTATGGCATTGTGGTAGGTGTTAGGGATTCAAAAAGAAAGAATGGAATAATTCCTGCCTTCAATGAACTTACATTCTATGGGGGAGATAACATGTGCATATATAAGTATATATATATTGAATAAATACAAAATCAACATTAGATAAATAATATTCCATGATTGCTATTATTCAAACAAAGGTCCCTTCCTGTCCCCTTTTTGCTTTTACTAGTTAAATGTACTCTCTACAATAAATATGATATTAATCATTTAAACTTTAATAAGAATAACTTGCTGTGATCTTATCTCTGCCATGGATATTTGCCATTTAAGCCATGCATCTAATGTCCAATTGAGGAATAAATGGGTTGGTGCAGGTTAAGCTGAACTTTTTTTTTTTTTTGAGAAGTCTAATTTTGGGAGGAAGATCCAGAAAATTACAGGAGGGTTTTTTTGTGTGTTTGTTTTGTTTTGTTTTGCTTTTTTTTCTACATTGAGAGTGAAATAACTAGAATTTACCTAGGTCCCAATTAGTAGGAATAATGAATCCAATGAAACTGTTATATTATTCACATTTGTATTGCTCATTTTTATTGAGCTAGAACTGATGACCATATTTGCATATAATTATAACTTCAAATAGTGTACATTTGAATACATTTGACCACTTCATTGATTCTTTATTCCTACTAATTGAGACCTAGCTTGTCAGATATTGGTAAGATAGGACTCTCTCTGTCTGACCTTCCTTTTAACAGAAAATAGAGTATACTGGTTATACTATCTTTATATACTAAGGGAAATGTTTCCACTGAAATCTAGGTACTGGACACTGGTTTCCAAATGCTAACACTAATAAAAAATACCATTCTGTTTACCTGTTCCTCACAGAACAGAATATGCCCTAGACAAGGGTAATTTAAAATGAAGGAATAAAATTATATTTAATATGATAACAAAAAGGTTCTAAATTGTTAGGATTCTCATATATCATTTCTCTTTGGCAGATCACACAATTTGAATGAGAGAACACCACAAGCTACTTGTTATTGGAGCAAATGTGAAACCACAGTACTAAGATATCTAAATTACTTCCTCATTTGTATACAGGAGTCTCAAAATAATCTCAACTCTGCTGTTTTCTATTTAAAAAAAACATTAAGTATCCACTTAGTTCAGTGCTAGGATAGATGGAATGATGGAAAAAAATTACATGATCTCTGACATCAAGGAATTTATAAACTATGAGAGAGGGAAGAAAATTATACAAAATAATCATTATACTAGGTAGTGTGTAATGAGGCAAAGGAAAGTCACAGTTAAAGTTCTTTAGGAAAATTAATGAGGGAGATAATACTTTTAGTGGAAGGAATCAAGGATGCCTTCAGAGTGTGGCTTTGTGCCTGGGTCTTGAGAAATAGAATGATTTCATTAGACAGAGATGAAGAGTTCTAGGTACAGGATGGACTATGCTATTACACAGACATGGAATAGAACAGAAAGGGAAGGAAAATTGGAGAATGAAAATGATTGAGTTAAAAAAAAACTTTATTTCAGATATTTCAGAAAATGGTCTAATATCCAAGAAATCCGGAATAACAGAAATATATAAGAACAAAAATAAGGAAAGTAGACTCTATTGAACTTGGCTCTATTCTGGCATTACAATAGATATGAAAGGAACAGAAAACTTGGAAAGTAATTACAGTTCCTCCTTGGAAGGGTTATCATATGAGGGATTCCTCATGAATATAAGTGGATTAATATCACTCATTTTAATTAAGTTAATTCATTTTCAATGATAAAACATTTATTTTCTTTCCTTCTCTTCCTGCTTCTCATTTAAAAAATAAAAACAAAAACTTGTGACAAATACACATGTCAAAGAAAATTTCTTTATTGGTCATGTTCAAAAAACATATGTCTTATTCTGCACTGTGAGTCCATCACCTCCATCAGAAGGTAAGTAGCAAGTTTCATCACTGGTCCTCTGAAATCATGGTTATAATTACATTTATATATGGTTATATTTTCCTTGCTCCATGGGGATGGGATTGATTTCCCCTATAGAATTTTACTCCTGGATTCTATTTATCTTTCCTCTGGCCTTTTGAAACATACTTCTCAAAATCTAAGGTTTATGCCTTACTGTGCTCATATTTCTTCTCCACCTCTGTCACAAATTTTAGAATAGAGTCTTCACTTTCCCAAAAATTCTCACCATTTCCACCCCAGTTAATGGTTCCTCTCTGTTAGTAAGGATCTCTACCAGTTTTTCCCTGTTGGTTCTTCTACATTTTAAAGGATGAAATTATCACAGTGTGAAGTCATTCAGTTATGAGGTACTCAGCTTTTCACATAGAGAGATAGCTCAAGCATATCTCTGGATAATCAAAGTCCTCCATCACTAACAAAAGATGCCTTTGTTCCAGCCTTGTGATATGTTTTCCCCTAGTTTTCATTTATTTTCTCTTTCTGTCTAGGTGGTCATAATATACTTCAATGAAAAATACATTTCTATTTTTCCTTCCATGAAACCTTCATGCAAATGTTCTCCATTACATTTCCACTCTCTGCTTTCTTGAGTTTATCATGTTTATACCTTTCTATTTAAATAGCACACAGTGCCTCTTTCCCTTTTACCTATCTCTTTCTCTTGAATAAGATATAAACAGGTATAGACATAAGTTTCAGTCTAACAAGTCTCAGTGACACCTGTAAAGTCAAATTTTTCCCTTATATTAGTACTTCTAGTTTCTTTTGTTTGTTACCTAAACTTTGAATGTTTCTATAGCTATTTGTGATTTTTTTTTCTCCTATGAATTCCCAAATATTTTTCCTATTTTTCATTTTGGGGTGGAGGGAGATTAATATCTATAGTATCAAATTTTAGGGATATCCAAAATCAATTTTCTACCTACCTAATCATTTTAGTATAAAGCCAAGAATCTGTTAGCCCTATATTGTAAGCAGAAGTCTAGTAATCTAAATCCTATTCTTAGATACTACCTTATTAGGCAGTTGTTAACTTTCTAAATTATAATACATACCTGTATTTTTTTTTGCCTCCTATTCTGCATCTCTTGCTTTAAAGGAACAAAAGTGATGAAAACACAATTTATTCCTTGATGACCTTCACTATCTTTTGCAAAACTTGATAAACAGTAGCAATAATTTTTAGGTTTCTTCTAGTCTTAGTATTTGTAACCTCACAAATTACCAAAAGTGAATAGTTGTTATCCCTTTTGTTCATTCTTGGTAAGTGCTCTGTTATTGTTTGTATATATGCCCTAGGATGCCAACAGACCTCTTATCAGTTAGATAAATAGTTGCCTCAATACACCTGAGTAAGGAATAATCAAGACTGCTATTCTTCCCTTCTTCCTCTGACCCTTAGTGGAATATTTCTTCCCTGATAGTTTCTATAGTGTTTCTATTATATTATTCCTGTGCAGACAAGAAATTTCTTCTTCCTAAGTACATCGAACTAAACTGTTCAGCAATAGCTTCAAATATGATTAGAAACTACAATTGCACAGCTATCCATTTTCTTCCCTTACTTTTCTATGTAATGCTCTTCCATTCTTTATAATCCTGATTACTGTTTTCTCCTCACCTCAACCCTGGATCCTTTTTCCCCTTCCCATTGAGTCCTTCCTCCTCCTGCAATTTCTCCCCTTGGCAAGCCTTAATTCTCTCTAGAAAGCTGAAATATGAATGATGTTCTTTGACCATCTTCATTTTTTCCTCTACGAGAAAGATTAGCCTATACTTGGAAAACAGATCATGGTCGTTTTACTATGGTCCAAAAACAAACATCACGCACTATTCAAGTCTCTTTTCTATGTTTGTGATTTTTCAAACTAGTTTCTTGAAATTCTATTCGTACCTTAACCTTACATGTGGCTTCAATTTTTTTTTACAATCAATTATCATATCCTAATAACTTGAAAATGATTCAGATTTCTTTTCATTGTTTCAACAACTCCATTGCCTGTGGCCACACCTATTTCTCTATTTAGTCTTGAAGCAATCTTATTTTTTTCACAAATTTTTCCGACTCACAGATTTATCTTCTCAATTTGCTTAACTCTGTCTGAACAACATAACTTTTCTTACTTACTTTGACTTATCTTGCCAATGACCTTCTACTTATCCTTCTTGAATCTATCTCTTCTGGTTATACTTTTTAACCCACCTTAATCCTTTTATACCATCTATGATCCTAGTTCTCCTACAATCTAGAAGAAAAAAACTGTATTTGCAGTTTTCCAAATTTTCTCCAATTTTATTTCAATTGTTGCCTAATATCTTAATCCCTGACCTACTTCATTAGTTTAAACGTCATCCTATTATGTGTTTATACATGTGTGTGTATGTGTGTGTATAGATTTTTTTAATCTTCTTAATCTTATTCAGCTCAAATATTTATTCCTCCTTCCTCCTGCTCCTTTGTCCACAACTTTCTCTCAGGAAAGGTGGAAATAGAAATCATATCTAGCAAATTGGAAAAGATGACAAGTTAACATAATCAATATTTGAGAGATAGTAGAATAAAGAACTAACACATGCTTTTGAAGCTTTGATTGGTCCAATCATTCTGAGAAACAGTTTTAAATTATGCAGAGAGTGAAATGTCCTTATTCTGTTAGTCAAAGTTACCACTGCTGTGTATATATCCCAATAAAGGTCAATGACAAAAAAAAAAAAAAAACCTCATTTACAGTGATAGCAAAGAATGGGAAACACAATGGAGTCAATTAATTGGAGAATGGCTAATGATGTTGAAGTACATGAATATGTTGGACTATTATTGTGATTTCAGAAATGATGAATATGGTTAATATAACAAAATAGGAAGCCTACGTGAAATAATCCAAAATGAAGTGTACAGGACCTGGAAAACACTATTCACAATGCAGAGAACAATGTAAATGGAAAGAGAAACAATTAAAAAATGATTGAAGCTGAGTGGCACAAAAGAAAAATGGCAAAATTTGGCCAAAAAGAAGTAGTATGAGGAGGCATTTAATCTTATTTCTTTGCAGAGATGGAGAACTTTGAGTATGAAAAATTGAATATTATGTCTGAATTTTTTTATATGTTTGTTAGTTTTATGAACTTTTCCCCCTTTCCTCTCTTTTTATTCTTTATTATAAGGGACAGCTTGCTGGGATAGAAATGGGAGAGAAAAATATTACAAAAGGGAACAAATGTGTTTAAAAAAAATAATCTTACCATATCATTTACTTCCCAGTCCTAATCACTAGATTTACTAACTTCTTGGATACATTCTCAATTTCCTCAATAATTAAAGCATCTGGCCCACAGTTTTAGTCTCCTTACTATTCTCATTTAAATGCCAAGACATAAAAATCTGAATTAGGTTGTATTAAAATTAAATAAACACTAGTACTAGAAGTTATTTTAGATGTTGAAAATACATAGGTGAAAACTGTACTCTGCACTCAAGGAATTTACCATCTCTTAGAGTTTATAAGATATGAACACAAATAAATATAATACTTCATCAATTCCATTATTCTAAATGTATCTTGAAAGTATTATCAAATACAAAGATACAAAACACCATCTGCTAAATGATTTTCATAATTGTACTACCTATAATTTTTTTTAAAACTGTCAACAAGCTAGGAGAAAGGTTAAACAAATTAGAATACATTATTTTAATAAAACAACACAATGCAATTATGACTATGAAGTTTAAGAAATACAGAGAAATCTAGTAAGATTTTTATAAAATGTATAAAAAAAGGAGAACCAGAAGAATGGAGCAAATATGAACTATGACCAGTTAAGAAGAGAAATAAATGAGAATGACTTGGAAAAAAATACAGAATCCTCATGAAGGTTGGGAGGCAGTGACTGAAGACTCTGTTGTAATATCTCATACATTGAAATTAATGAATTCCTTCTAGTAGGATGGCGAAATAAAGACAGAATTGGCCTGGGTCAGGAAGATGGAGGAAATAGCCCCACATCAGCCACAAACTAGTTGTGTAAACCTGGAAAAAGCACTTAAGTTCTCTCTGTGCTAGATTATTCTTTGTAATATTAGTTACGTAGAAAGGGCCAATCAGCTTGGTTAGGGATATTCTATTACCAGGAACTCCTCTATATCTTAGTAGGTGCCTTTCTTTTCTTTTCTTTTTTTATTAAGTAGCTGAATAATTTATCACTTTTCAATTAACTTGGTTACATACTTCTCTGAACTTTGCTTGGTAGTCCTGGGAATGGCTGAGGATTCCAAGATCGCTTCCATATCATGAAAAGGCATCAAATCAAAAGAGGTCTTTAGTGGAAGACTAATCTTCAAGTTTTAAGGTTTATAAAGGGCTCTCCTCATAATCATCCTGTGAGGAAAGTGGAGAAATAATTACTCTTCCTACCTCCTATTTCACAGATGAACAAACTGAATCTCAGAGAGAAAAGAAAATGACTTCTCCAAGGTCACAGAGCCAGTCAGTAACAGAGTCAGATTTTGAACCAAGGTTTCCTGATCCATGTTCAGTGCACTTCTTCTATCCAAAATCCCAGAATTTTTAAGTCAGAAGGGACCTCAGTGTCCATTCAGTGCCCCATATTCCAAAATGGATCCCTCCCCTACAACACAGAGAATAAATATTTAATCCAACCTTTTTTTTTTCAGAGCTCTCCAGTGAGGTGGGACTGACTGCTGCCCTTTCTGCTTATAGATTGCTTCAATTATTAGGACAGTTTTTATTTTCCTAATATCATGTCTAAGCATATCTCTTTGCATTGCCTATTTATTGCTTCTGATTTTGCCCTCACTACCACATTACCTCTCATTCTATTTAACTGAATCCTATTGAAAATCAAACAAGATTTTCTGGCATTTTTGTTGGCAAGGAACTGTTCAACCTCCTTACGTTAAGGAGGTAGAAACTAAGTTTTGGTTGGGAGATGGGGTATAAGGACAGAGATAATTACAGTAGGCCTTGAAATCACAGGCTGGCATTAAATAGGAAGGAAAGTACGTGAGGAATCACGGTAATCAATAAGGAGAAATACAAGATGGAATGATCTTTTAGCCTTGTCTTCTTTCCTGCCTGCAATATAAGTGAGCCACGTCAGCGGTTTTGGCTCATGCTGCCATTAATAACAGAAATGCTTAAGGAGATGACAGATCATTCAGAGATCTCTGCTGCCCAGGACTTAAGCAAGTATCTTAATTTTTTACTCAATTTCTGTTCTTATTCTATAAATTTTGCTTTTATGGTTATGTCTTCTCAGGTTAATAAGCATACTTGAAATCCACCACTGAAGACCAACTATGAACTCTCATCATAGAGGAACGGGGGCCAAGTGGTAAATTATTTTATCCAAAACAGCTCAAGAAATAATAGTAAAGTGAAGAGGATATGATGTGTGACAATGAATTACTTATATCGATGAAATCATGAATTCTAGAAATAGTGAAGTAACAATGATGCTAATGATAACAACCATGGTGAAAACTCTTCTTCCTTTTATTCTCACACAAAAATACATCACATAAATAAAATATATTAGAATTTAACATCCTTGAGGGTAGGTACGTATTTATGCTTGTTTTTCTATCAATGGAGCTCAATGCAGGACCTTGTGCACGCTTATCGAATTAAATAAAATCAAAAGTGAGATCTGGAAGTGATAACAGATCCTATCTTGTCCAGTCTTCATTCCAATCACCATTTCTTCCTACACCATCCAAAATAAGAGGCCATTCATCGAACATTTACTTGAAGACCTCCATTGATGGAAACTCATACCTAATCAAAAAGAAACAATTATTCTATTTTTGGGCCTTGCTAAATTTTAGAATTTGCAGTTTCTTAATCTGAGTAAAAACCTCATTCCCAGTGGCTTTCTATCAATTGATGCTTGCATTGTTTTTGGGGACCAAGACGAAAAATTCTTATCTATCCTTTGCAGGATAAAATCCCAGATAGGTGAATGCTGTCTTCATTCATGTCTCCACAAAGTCTTATATTTTCTTGGATTTGTTAAAACAAACAAACAAACAAACAAACAAAAAACATGGCTTCTTGTAACTCTGCCATGCCAGACACTTTCCTGTGGATTGTTCCTGCTTGTCAATGATTTAATTTGCTCCCCCTGAACCTCTACTGTCATCCTTTGTGAGATAACCAGAATGAGCATTATCACCCCACCTCACACTCTTTTTAGAAGTGAGAGAACAGAGGTTTGGGGAGGCTTAGGAATAACTTAGCTGGGCCCAGTCACCCAGCTATTAAGTGGCACAGCAAGAACACAGATTCCACTCTTCTGATTGTTAGTTCTGTGCTTTTCTCAATATTTTCATCTGTAATTACTCCTTTACTATAGAAGATACTTTGAAACATTCTCCTCCACCTGTCACCAATTTCCAAACTCATAACTTTTGTGATAAATAATTTCCTCACAGGTATAAATTAAGTGTTTCGCTTTTCTTATTTTTTTTACCATTCAGTCTGTGCTCTTCTTAATGGATTTCACTGGCATGGCTGGATGAAAATATTCTGCCATTAGTTTCTGGCAGAGCTTCCTTGCTTACTGCCAAGCAATTTAGAAAGCCAGGTGGAATTCTACTTTTGAATCAAGGACAGGAAATTTATATACTGAGATTTCTTTCAGTATGAGACAACAAAGATTGTAAATGTATATGAGTTTTGGAAGTCTCTCTTCTTAGATTTCACTTAGTACCTGGGATCTGAAGATACAAGTTATTTGGATATAAACATTTTAAGACCTATAAAACAGCTGGATTTTCTGTTTGCTTTTGTTTTGATTAATTTGTTGTTATTTGTCTCCACACATTCTCAGCAGCAATTGTTCATATCCATAGGATGATTATGATTGCAAATCCAATTCAGTCCAACAAGCATTTATTAAGTACCCACTCTGTGTAAGGTATTATCCAGGGGACTGAGGATAATGAGAAAGAAAAAAAAACAGCCAATCCTTCAAGGATATTGTTCTGCTCGGAGAGAATCATATAAACACACACATATATATGTGATATACATATAGATATGTGTGTACATATATGTATAGATAGAGATATATAGATATAAAACATATATAATATGTTATTTTTGAGCACCAAAAAACTAGACAGGGTGGGATAAAGAGATCCCATAGGAAGTGGGATGCAAATCGAGTCTTAAATGAAGTTGTAACACATGGAGGTGAGAAGGAAATTCATTCTAGGCATGGATAATAGTTTATGAAAAAGTCATGGAGGCTGGATATGGAATGCCATTTTAGGGAAATGAGAAGTAACTGAATTTAGCTGAAGCACAGTTGATTAAGAATATTTTTAAAGCCTGGAGATGTAGAACGGGTCCAGATTGGGGAGACCTTTAAATAACAAGATGATCATACTCTATTTCATACTAGAAGCAATAAGGATCCATTGAAAGTTTTTTTTTTTTTTTTAAAGCAAGGTCAGATTTTTGCCTCAGTAAGATTATTGTGTTAGCTGAGTAGACCATCAATTGCAGAAGGCCTGAAAAGAAATGGAAAGTTCAAACAGGAGGCTGTTGTAATTGTCCAAGTGAGAAGTAATGAAGACCTGAACTCAGCTGGTGGCCATGGAAATGGAGAGAAGATGAATGTAAGAGATGTTACGAAGAATTATTAAATAAGCATTGGCAATTAATAACCGTGAGAGTGAAAGACAATGTAGGGTCTAAGATTTGATTACAAATCCATATATATGTGTGATATGCTTATATATATGTACATATATATGTATATGTGTATATATGTATGTTATGCAGTATATACACACACTTATGTGTATATATGTATACACATGTGCATTATATAAATGTATGTGATATGCTATATATATGCAGTATATATAGACACACATACACACACATATATATACATATGTGCAATATATACATACAATATTTTGTGATGTGCTATACTGTATATGTCCCTGTGAATATATGCATATATGATATTAGATATTATGCATATATTATCTATATTAGAGATAATCTCCATCTCGCTCTGTGTCTATCTGTTTCTCTCTGTCTCTCTGTCTCTCTCTTTCTCTCTCTTTTTCTGGTGGAGAACTTGATTAACTGGAAGAATGGTTTTGCTTTCAGGAAAAATGTGGAATATGGAAAAGACACAGCTTTATAACCAAAAAAAGAAAAAAAAGAAGAAGAGTTCCATTTTAGGCACGTTAAGCATAATATTCTCACAGAACACTCCATTGGAGATGTCCTACAGGGAGATAGTGATACAAGATTGGAGTCTGAGGGAAGGCTTAAAGATAAGTATAAACATATACAAAAATACATTAGAATATGTGTTTATAACTCCCTACATACATGCATATGCACATGTGGACACATATACACATGTGTGATTTACATATGAATTTACACACAGACACATGTTTATATGCATACATAATTAGAGAATCATCTGCATAGAAATGGTAATTGAATCCATGAAAGTTAGTGTGATCACCAAAGCTTTTTGTTAAAATCTATGATCTCGTTTGACTTTCCCAGCAACTCTGTGATACCATTAATATATCCCTTATATGCTATTATTGTACCCTCTTTTTATAATTGAGGGAGTGAGACACAGATAAATTATATGACTTGTTCAAATTTACACAACAGAGCTGAGACTGAAAACCAGGTCCATAACTTCAAATCTAGTACCCTTATGCTACATCTGAATATCTCCCGTTAATCACGAGGTTACTTAAATTCACTCTCTAACTAATACTTCCTTACTATTATTATCAACATTTTTGTCAGGTAATAGCTAAATCAAATGAATAGTATTGGGTTTTCAAGATTTTGAGAACCAGAAAATTCCCATAGTCATGAAATCCAGATTTAAAGGGAAAATTAAAAAAAAAAGAAATATGATTCAATAGTCAAGTACTCAAATTGATCAATTTTCTTCCTTCCATCAATTCAAAATGTAGATCTTACTGAACCCAAACCTGTCCTTCTTATGAAACTCTTGTCCAAGTCACAAAAGCATAGGCTCACAGATTTGGAACTGGAGGGAAAATTAGAGATCATCCCATCCAAACCCCTCAAACTAAATATGGAAAAACTAAGGCTAAGAGGGGTTAAGTTCTTTCCTCATCATCCAATATAGGTAATACACATCCAATGTGGTCCATAAATCAGGCTTTATTGACTTCATGTTCAATATACTATCCATTTTGCAAGATTGTCTCTTTCCTTTCACAAGTTAATGCCAAGAGTGTCATCTAATGGACTTAGGTTTTCTTGACTTTTCTTTGACATCACAAGGATAATAATGAAGCTTAGGGTCTAGTCAATGGTTATCCCTAATTTTTTTTCTTTAATAACACCCTCTATTTTACTTTCTCTTCATGATATCTTCTTTGTAACATGCTGCATTTCATTCAGGCTCACAATATACCTCTTCTTTGGCATTTGTGTAATGACCCATGTCAATTCTTCAGAAATGGTAGTGCTTCATAAATCGCATCCATACACCAGCACTGGAAGAATATTAACATTAAAATGCTAGTACTTTGTTTCAAGGAAATACTTGAGATCATTAAAAAAACAAAGACAATTCACCTTGCTCTTCTCCACATGGGTAATTCTAGGCCCAACTCATTATCCATTTAGGTTTGGCCATCCAATTGTATATCATAATGGGAATGATAGTTATTCTTCATCCAATTATATTTCCTCCCCATAGGCATGGTTAGTATAAACTGTTTGGTGATGGATTTCATTTAAAAGATTCTGCAGTATTCTGGAACTTGACACAATCAGAACATTGTCAGCTATGAGTATGCATATATAAATAAACATATAGATATGGAGAAATATATGTATATGTACACATATATGTATATGTATAGATAAATATAGAGTTCATGTTCTATAATAGAACTCCACAATTCATCTAGATAAAATCATATTATAGTGTGACTCCTCCAAATTGCCAAAATCACTTTAAAAAATATTTAATTTATTTTGTTACATTTTAAGTTCCAAACTATCCCTCTCCCTCCCTTCCCACCATGCACTAAAGAAAGTTGCCATTTGACATAGATTTGTAAATCTATGTCAAACCATACTATGCATATTTCTATGTATCAGTTCTTTCTCTGGAGGAGGATAGCATCTTCTTTCATAGGCCCTTTGTAGTTGATTTGATTACTTCTATTACTCAGAATATTTTAGTTATTTACAGTTGTTCTTCAAGCAATATTGCTGTTACCGTACACAACATTCTCTTGGTTCTGCTCATTTCATTTTTCATTTTTTCATGCAAGTCCTTCCATGTTTTTTTTTTCTAAAATCAGCCAGGTTATCAGTTTTTATATCATATTAGTGACCCATAACAATGATATAGCACAATTTGCATAACCATTTTCCAATTGATGGGCATCCCTTCAAATCCCAGTTCTTTGCCACCACAAAAAAGAGCTGCTATAAATATTTTATAATACATAAGTTCTTTTCCTTTTTCCCTGATCACCTTGGGAAAGAGACCTAATAGTAGTATTGATGGAACAAAAAGTATACACAGTTTTATAACTCTTTGGGCATAATTCCAGATTGCTGTCCAAAACAGTTGGGTCAGCACACAGTTCCACCAACACTATATTGATGTCCCATTTTTTCCACATCCCCTCCAACATTTGTCATTTTCCTTTTCTATCATTTAAGACAATATGATAGTTGTAAGATGATATCTCAAAGTGTTTTAATTTGCATTTATCTAATAAATAATGATTTAGAACATTTTCTATGAATATATGTATATATATGTATATATGTGTATGTATGTACACATATATATATATATGTAGGTATGTATGTGTTTGTGTCTTCATTGAAAAACTGCCTGTTCATATTCTTTGACCATTTATCAATAGGGGAATGACTCCTTCTTATAAATTTGACAAAATTCTAGCACTTTAAAATATTACATCTACATCCATTCCAAAATACTCAGAAAACTTCATTTGTCACAATATTATTTGATTACAAATTCATATATGTATGTGTGTATATATATATATATATATACACACACACACACACACATATATGAGATGTATGTGAGATGTTTGATGCATGGTATATAGATAAATATGCAATATATGCATGAGATATGTATATTATATATATGCATGTGCATTTATACTGTTGAATATATGTATAAATGTGATATTGTGTATTTTATATTGCACATATTAGCTATCTTAGAGATAATCTCTCTCTGTCTCTCTCTGTCTCTGTTTCTCTGTCTCCCTCTCTCTAATTTCATTGATGTAGGGAACTCTGAAAGATGAATTTCTGTACTCCAATGTAGATCAGCACTTATTTTGAAAGGAACACAGCTATCTATCCACACACATAACCATGTTTGTGTACCTGTATATGGGAGAGCTGATACTGATCTACATTACAGTAAAGAATTTCTTCATTGCAAGTTGCCTATACTAATGAAATAAAAAATTATAAATCTATACATGTGCATGCATATATGTACATAAAAATCCATATATCTCTTCATTTATACTTATAAATATAGTCTTGGAGAGTTGTCTGGGACATTGTGAAAGTTAAATAATTTGCCTGTAGTCATAAGTCCAATATAGTTGGGAGTTTGGTAATATTCATAGTTGGGATTTAAATCCATGACTACAAGACTGATTCTCTTTTATTTTTTAATGTTATTTATTTTTATTCCAAACTTAAGAAATATGAAATAAAAGGAACATCTCCATATGCATCACAGAATGGAAAAAGAAAATTGTGAATAAAACCTTCACTTTCTATTATTCATAGTTATTTTTCATCATAAGGGTATAATAAATTCAAGAGGTAAGTTTCAAAGTTGTCCTAATTATCTGTCTCATTCTAATCTTTATCTTCTTCAGATATTTTAAAAAAAATGTTCTAATAATTTTCTTTTCTTTCTTTTCTTTTCAACACACCTTTCACAAACCTGCTCTCCCCCTCCAGCCTCTCACCCTCATTAAATGGAAAAAAACAGGAAAGAAAAGAGGAACTCAGGTAAAAATATGCATAGTCAAATAAAAACAAATCATCAAATGTGCTGGAATTTATATCAAATTTATATTTCTGTTTCCAAAAAGAAATTTGTCACTTTCCATAACTTGAGCCCATAGAATCTATGTCAAGAGGTGGGTAGAATGCTTCATTGTTGCTACAGGAATTGTAGCTTATAATTCTAGTAATACAAGTTTTTAAGCCTTCCAAAGTTGTTTCTTCTTTACTATGTTGTTGTTATGATATTAATTGTTCTGGTTTTACTTACTTCACTTGATATCAGTTCGTATAATCTTCCTACCTTTCTCTGAGTCTGTTCCTTTCAGCACCATTGTGCAATAAGAAATTATGAGCATGATGTTCTCAGTAACACCTAGGACTTACATGAATTGATGCAAAGTAAAGTGAGCAGAACAATGAAAATGATGTACACAGTAATAGCAATATTTAAAATGAATTCCAACATATATAGATTCATACATATACATATGTTCACTGATATAAAGACATAAGAAGAGAAATTTATTCACATCTTCACTATATATCTTTAGATTGAAGGAAAAAACTGTCAGAAAAAAACAATATGCATAATAACAGCAACAACATAAATGAAGTCAATATTACTCAGCAAACAAAACTATTGAATTCCAAATATTAAGGCTAAAGCATACAGCTTTCCTTTTATCTGACAAAGAATAATACCATTGAAAAGTGCCCTTTACTATCAATTACAATTTTTTTTTTTTAGGTTTTGCTTATCTATTAGAGGAGGTGAACTTTGAGACAAGTTGTTAGTGTATTTGGTCCTTTCTCACCCCTCCTCCAATTATCTTGTAGTAATATATTTATTTTTATATGTTTTTACATACTTACATAAGGTGCATGTGTCTTGCCCATGTAGGTTATATAGATGTCCACATGGTGTTGTCTAAATGTGTTTCGCTTTGAGTCATAACTATATATCTCTGAAATTCCACCTACTTCTTTTCAAGGGAGACTTTGATTCCTGTCTGAAAATGATCAAGAGAAGAGGCCATTAGGCTGACCTCTCTGCTCATCTCAGAGAGGGAATACTGTACTAGAATTTTATCTATCTGCACATACTCTCCTGCCTCACAAATACAGCTAGTATAGGAGAAATGATTTTTAGGTTCCAGTCTTTTTTTTTTTTCTGATAGCCATCTGTTAACCCAAGCTATATCTGAAAGCTTGACGCCTTCCTACCACATGCCAGTTGCACAAAGACCATCATAAATATTGAATAGTGAATAAATCCATTTAGCCAAGCCAATAGCAAACAAATCAGAAATTATACAGATTAGAAATATCAGACAATAAACGGTGAGTGAGCTCCCCCAGTCGGAACAAAATGTCTCAGCTCAACAGAGAGATGTTATATCATCTAAAAGGAAATTCCTTGAAGTCCTTAGTGAGGCAAAATAGAAAGTGCAGAAATGCCAAAAGCAGCAATTACTTTAATTATTATTTACTTCTAACTCTGTCTCTGTTTCTGTCTCTCTGTCTGTCACTGTGTGTGTGTGTGTATGTCTGTCTGTCTGTCTGTCTGTCTGCCTCTTTTCTCTGTTTCTCTCTGTCTCTCTGTCCGGGGCCTTCTCCCAGAAAAGAATTCTGTTTCCTTTTCTGAAACCAGAAGGTAGAAAAAGGAAACAATCCTCTTTTCAACACTATGCTCAATGAGGGCATAGAACATCGATGATCATTCCTTTTGTCACCAAGGAAAGTGTTATATAAATGAACTCTGGTTAACACACAAACAGACACACACACACACACACACACACACACACAACATTTACTTTTTTTTTTAATACCAATCAGCAACTCTGGCAAATAGTAGGACCTTAATAGATATATTTTGCTTATTGATAAATGATTGATTGTTGGAATAAGTTTTATATGTCAAACCAAGAAATTTACCAACAGTTTTATCTTTTTAATAGGAAACACAGGTACAAATCCATAGAAAGATATGATTTTTAAAGAAAGCATAACCTCTTTAACAGAAAGTTCATATTTTTCTTTGTTTCCCCAGTATCTACGATAGGGTCTTCTTCACAGTAAATATTTATAAATACTTGGTGAATTTTGAGATGCTCAGAGGAGTGAAAACTGAAAAAGAAGATGAAATGGTAAAACAATGAACCTTTAAAAGATGAATTCCTAATAAATATTTCTTTTTCTTCTTGGAGAATTGAACATCTTGATATTTGTGTGAGACCCCTTTATGCAAACTATGATCAATAAAAAAATCTAAGTTTCACTAACTGCAGAGTGAAAATAGGTTTTTGAAAATTGTTACCTACAATAACTTCTTACAGCACTTGGCCTCTCTTGTCTACCCCAATTAATATAAAGAGATTAGAATCCTAATTATTCAAAATGTTCTCATTAGAAAATTTAGAGAAATTGAAAATATGTGGAAAAACTTTGTTTAATATAATCTCATTCTAATCTTATTCTGAGTGGAATTAAATGATCATAGTTTGAGATGGCTCACATTTTAATCATTTAGCAAGGCATCAATTTTGTCATGATGAAAATAAGTGTAATAGCTCCAGAACAGAAAGATGAATTACATTCAATTTATTTTCATATGTCATCTTTTTATTCAAACACCTACAAATATGAGGGACAAGTAGTAATGAGATAACAATTAACATTTACTCAGTTCTTTGAAGTGATATTTCCAAGTCAAGAGCTCCTAGATATCTCCACTGATATAACTAGAGTTCCTCTAAAAAGGCAACACCATAATCAAGTCAATTTCATTTTATTTAATTTTTCCTTTCATTACCATTCATAAATTTATTTTCCTCTTACAAGGATGGTTTGAGCTAGGAGTAATGGTTAAGCTGCTATCAGGGAGGCTGAGGTTAGTGGATCATTTGAGATCGAAAGTTGTGAGCTGCAGAGGGCTAAGCTGATCTGGCGTCTGCACTAAATTCAGCAACAATATATAGTGAGCCCTTGAAAGTTGAAGGCCACCAGGCTATCTAAGGAGGAATGAGCTGGTCCAAGTTAAAAAAAAACAAAACAAAACAAAAATAAAACAAGCAAACAAAAAATAAACAAACACCCATGGTCAAAATTATCATATTGATTAGTACTAGGTTTGGGCCTCTGCATGGCAGCTGCAGTTCTAGCATGGTGAAATAGATTCAGTCTCAAAAACCAAAGAAAACAGACAGCAATAGAAACAAACAAATTAGGAAGGTTTGAAAATGACTGTGTCATAGTGTGGTTCTTTGTGACAAGAAGCCAGGTCTAGCCTCTGACCTTAAATAGTGATCACAGGTAAGCCATTTAGTCTCAAAACAATTCTCTAAGACTTATCCACCACTTATCCCAGATACATTGGGATCCAGGTGACTCTGCAATAACAAAATCATAGACCCATGAGGTATGATGAGGCATATTGTTTGAGACAAATAGATTAAAAATATAAGGGAAGAAGCAATATTGATATTTTAGCTCTCTATATAGCTCATACACATATTAGGAAATAGGTTTCTAAAGCCAAGAATCTAGGGACTTCCAGTTAGAATGTCATTAGTCAAGACTGTAAAGGCAAGATCCTACACACACACACACACACACACACACACACACACACACACACACTTACATATATAAAATATATACATATATGTTTTATGTACATATAATATATACATATATGTGCATCTGTGTCTGTGTGTATACATACATATATGCATATGTTTGCATGTGTATACACACATATATGACACACATACGTATACATATATGTTTTTATATGTACATATCCTAAAAAGGTGAATCAATTAAATAATGAAGAACACCAAAAAGAAACAAAAGGAGACAGATCCATCTTGTTCAGGATGCCTCTCAAAAAAACAAAAACAAAAACAAAACAACAACACAATGCTGCATGCCCCAGGAGATGGGTTTTGTCAGGGGAGAAGAAAATCAGTTTAAGTCCCTATGCAGTGGACTTGAGCATAAACACTACATTAGAGAGAGAGACAGAGAAAGAGAGACAGATAGAGAGAGAGAGAGAGAGAGAGAGAGAGAGAGAGAGAGAGAGAAACAGATAGAGAGAGATGATCACAAAATATAAGATGGACAATTTAAAAACTCTACTCAAAAAAAGTAAGACTGTTAGAAATAAAATAGAGACCATTAACCAAGAGAGAGGAAGTTTTTTTAAGCAAAATTTCCATAACAAATTTTAGTATTCAACAAATACAATAAATTGATTTAAGAAGAGCCATTCCCCACCATCTAAATGGTCAAATGATATGGACTAGGTAACTCTCAAAAAAAGAAAAGCAAGCAATCAGCAAACATATCAAAAATAGTCCAAATAACTAAGAATTAGGGGGAAACAAATTAAAACAATTTTGAAGTTTATATCTATCAGACTGACAAAATTTTTAAAAAGTGAAAACAGTAATTGTTGGAGGGTCTATAGGAGAACAGGTGTATGATGGTGTTATTGATCAATTTATGAAGTATTCTATTTTAGAAATTAATTTTAAACTAGACCATAAGGTCACTAAAGTACAAATACTCTTTGATTCAGCGATTCTATTACTAGGTGCATACCTCAAAAGATGGTGAGGGAACTAAGGGGAAAAATTGTATGTACAAAAATATTAGTAACAGTTTTGTTGTTGTTGTTGTTGTTGTTGTTGTTATGGCAAAGAAATGGAAACAAAATGGGTTCCATCAATTGAGAAATGGTTGAACAAAATGTAGTAGGAATTACTACTAAATAATATGTTTATAACAAAATATTTAAGAAGAACTAATACTAAAATAATAGATTCAAAGAAATTTGAGATGTACAAACATGCATAATGAAGTGAGAAAAACAAGGAGAGCAATTTATAGAATGACAACGATTGAAAGGAAAACAATTTTGAAAAACTTTAGAACTCTGATCAATATAATATACAATCACAACTCCAGAAGACTTATGAAGAAAGTTAGAAAGGATTGGAGGGAGGGAAAAAGGGGGGGGAGAAAGGGAAAGAAAAAGGGAGGCAAAGAGAGAGAAAGGAGCTGAGGGGAAAGGGAAAGGAGGGAGGTAGTGAAGAAGAAAGGGCAGAAAGAGATGAGGGAAGGAAAAACAGAGAGAAAGAAAGAATTCAGTACCAATTGATTTCTTTGCTATTAATAGAATCTGAAAAACTAGCAAATAAACAAAAACTAAGATTCTTTCTGAATTCTGTGAAGGACTAAGAGTAGACTAAGGGAAGCAACCAACAGTTCTTTGTGCCTGCAGTTGGACCTACAGTGAATAAAAGAAAAATTACCTTCAAATTTTTAAAGTACCATTAGAAGAAAGGTGTAATGCAAGTGCTTTTGTCTCTTTTTAATGCCTAAGTTCAAAATACAAAAGCTCTCTGCTATCCTTCAAAGTGAGAAAGAATTTGCTATAACACTCTATGAAGGTCAGTCAAGTTACAGATAGACTATTGTCAAATATCTTGGATTTCTCTGGAGTGCACTGACAAATGATAAATTTTGCCATACATCAGTGGACAGTGAAGGTCTATTTATGCCTCTTTATCTGGTAACTGATTGACAATTTTCAATAGTAAGTCTTTCCATTTAAGGATGAAAAATGAGACCACATACAATTTGGAGTTCAACAGCCACAACACACCTCAACTTTGTCATTTATTTCTAACTTAAAGACCAGAGAATATTTGAAAATAGAATCACTATTTTAAAATAGTAATATTTCATATATATATATATATATATATATATATATATATATTTACACACATGTATATATACATATATATGTATATATACACATATATATATTTTTTTCTTTACATATATCCTCTCAGTTGATCTTCAGAACAAGTCCATAGTGTAAGCATTATGGCCCCTCTTTTACAGATGGAGTAACTGAGTTAATGAAGACCTGACTACCCAAGCTTAATCAGCCAGTTAGATACAAGCCAGGAGTCAAACAAGACATCCGAGTCCAAGCTGACTGCTCTTGGTACAAAATGAACTTATATTCTTGTTGTTCAATATCAGGAATTTTAATATTTGATCGCTTTTAAAAACATATTTTTTAAAAAGTTTTACTGTTGCTCTTTACTTGATGTTATAGTCATTTCATGATATACACAAGCCCAAAGCTTTCCTTTGTAACAAAAAAAAAAGTAAATGATTGATAAAGCAAGCTTTTGTGATAATTATATATAAGATTCCTCACTTGTGGTACCCACCATTCTAGTCAGAGAGGAGGAGTTTTTCCTCATCTGTCCTTTGGGAGAAATAGGCAATTATTATTCATCAGAGGTCAAATCCTTTGAGTGTTATTTTTCGTTTACATTATTTGAATCATGTATATATTGTTACTGAATTCCACATTCATTCATTCAGGCCATCTCATGGTTTTTTGAATTAGTGCTATGTTATTATTATTATTACTTTTGGTAGCTCAACAATGCTACATGAAATTCATATGTCACAATTTGTTGGGTTCTCCAATAAGTGGAAATATTTATCTTAAAAACATAAAAAGTGATTCTACATACGTATATAGAATATCATTTATACACACACATACACACATATATCATATACAAAACACATATATGCTAAAAATTTTTAACTTTCTTCAGGTATATGCCCAGGAAGTTGATGTTGGCCAAAAAAGTATGAAATTTTATCACAAAATTCCAAATTGTTTCTCAGAATGGTTGGAGTAATTCACAGCTTCATCAGTAATCATCAATTAGTGTGCTTGTTTCCACAGAGTCCCACAAACATTAATTCTTTCTGTCTTTTTTTTTTCACATCTTTCTGGGTATTGAGTAAACCCTCTGAGTTATTTTAATTTGTAGCTCTCAGAGTAATGGAACATTTTTTATTATATTGTCATTTGTTGTTTGCAATTCTTTTGAAAACTGTTTATACCTTTTGACCAATTACTTGTCAAGCAATAAATAAATATTTAAGTGTTAATTATGTGCCATATGTTATAACGTATTTTGTTCTTCTCTGCTTCTCCAAATTTCATATATGTATATATATATGCATATATATGTATAAGTATATATAAATATATCAGATATGATTTGTATCATCGCTTTGTTAGGGGGTATATCTTCATTGGTATAAGGCTCTTCCCTGGATCAATGTGTTTGATTGATATAAGGAACTCCTGGAGTGGAAATTTTTCAGCTAAATAGATGGAGACCTGTACCTTACAGATTTAGAGAATAATTTGGATCACTGAAAAGTTAGTGATGGCCAGTTAGTTGGTCAGAGGTCAAGTGATTCCAGGTTCCCCTGACTCCAAGACCAGCCATTTCACTATTTTGCATTTTTCATCAATAATATTTTATGTGAATCTTTTTCGTACCTAAGAGTTTATTATCTTTTTCCATCTACATTTATCTTATTTATTTTATGTATAACCTTTAAAAAGTTTTATGTACTTTATGTTTTTGTATTTCTTTTTAATTTTTAGGCAATTGGGGTTAAGTTACTTGCCCAGGGTCACACAGCTAGTAAGTGTCAAATGTTTGGTCTGCGGCCGGATTTGAACTCAGGTCCTCCTGATTTCAGGACCAGTGCTCTATCCACTGCGTCACCTGGTTGCCCCTAATGTTTTTGTATTTTAAGATCATCTTTGTACCCATAGTTCAATACGTCTCCCTTGGTCATGTTTGCGATAGAACCTCTTTTTTTCCCTTATATTTTACTTAATTCTTTTTTTTAATATCTTTCAATATTTAGAACATATATTCAATTTTAGCTTAGTGTAATATATGTTGTAAGAGTTTGGTTAAACTAAATTTCTGTCTAATTGCTTCCCAAACTTTCCAGCAGCTTTTAAGAAATAGACTGTTCTTCCTGGAGTAGTTTATGTCCCTGGATTTATAAAAAATAGAACTGTTGTGTTGAACTGCAACTGTGTCTTGTTTATTTAGTCTTTTCCATTGATGAATGTTTATATTTCTCTTTAATTTTTCTATGTTATTTACAGATAGATTTTGTTTTTACTTCATCTTCTTTTCACAATTTATTCTTCCCTTTCTCACCTATACAGAGACTCATTTTTATTAAAAAAAATTAAAAAAATAAAGCAGTTCAGCAATCCAACACAGCAACAAGTCTGAAAGAATACACTGTATTCCACTTTCAAAATACTCCACCTCTGCAAAGTTTAGAGGGGCGGTCATTTGTATATCTATACTTTGGTGTCAAACGTGTTATCATAATTTCACTTTTTTCATTTTGATTTTTATTATTGTTCTATGTATTTACAATTTTTAATAAATGGCACATCCTTTTTTTTCTGGTTCCACTTAGCTTCACTTTGTATCAATTCTTATAAATCTGTCCATACCTCCTTGTGACTTCATATTCATTATGGCAGATGGAGGAGCATGGGAGCATTAAGGCAGTTACTACATCAAGGGATTAGTATCCTAACCATAGACCTATGTCTTTTCCACAAGCCTGCTACCTTATGACTTTGTATTCATCTTTGGGCTTGTGGAAGCTGAGGGCAGAAGGTGGTCTTAAGGGGAAAAGGAATTCTTTAATCAAGTCTAACACGTTATTTCTTTTTTTTAAATTTTTTTATTATTTTTTTTGATTTATCAATAATCACTTCCATATGCTTTTGAGTTTAAAATTTTTCTCCCCCTTCCTCCCCACCACCCACCCCAAGATGGTGCACAATCTGATATAGGCTACACATTTACAAGCATATTAAACATATTTTCATATTAGTGATGTTGTAAGTAGAAATTAAAATCAATAGGAGGAACCATCAGAAAGAGGAAACAAAACTCAACAGAAGAGAAAAAAAATAACAATTCAGCTTCCATAGTTTCTTCTTTGGGTGTGGATAGCATTTTCCATCACAAGGCCTCTGGAGATGTCTTAGATCCTTGTATTGCCAGGAAGGGTTAAGTTTATCAATATTAGTCATCACACAACATGGCTGTTATTGTGTACAACGTTCTCTTGGTTCTACTCACTTCACTCAGCATCAAACCATACATGGCTTTCCAGGTTTTTCTGAAGTCAGCCTGTTCATCATTTCTTACAGCACAATAGTATTCCATCGCATTCATATACCACAACGTGCTCAGCCATTCCCCAATTGATGGGCATCCTCTCAATTTCCAATTCTTTGCCACTACAAAAAGAGATGCTATGAATATTTTTGTACATGTAGGTCCTTTCCCCCATTTGTGTGATCTCTTTGGGATATAGCCCTAGAAGTGCTATTGCTGGGTCAAAGGGTATGCACATTTTTATAGCCCTGTGGGCATAGTTCCAAATTGCTCTCCAAAATGGTTGGATCATTTCACAACTCCACTAACAATGCATTAGTGTTCCAATTTTCCCACATCTTCTCCAACATTTATCAATTTCCTGTTTTGTCATGTTGGCCATTCTGACAAGTGTATATGGTACCTCAGAGTTCTTTTGATTTGCATTTCTCTAATCAATAGTGATTTAGAGCATTTTTTCATATGACTATAGATGGCTTTAATTTCTTCATCTGAGAACTGTCTGTTCATATCCTTTGACCACTTATCAATTGGGGAATGGCTTGTATTCTTATAAATTTGACTTAATTCTCTATGTATTTTAGAAATAAGGCCCTTATCAGAGATACTGGTTGTAAAAATTCTTTCCCAATTTTCTACCTTCCTTCTAATCTTAGTTGCATTGGCTTTGTTTGTGCAAAAACTTTTCAATTTAATGTAATAAAAATTATCTATTTTGCTTTTTGTAATGTTCTCTATCTCCTGTTTGGTCATGAATTCTTCTGTTCTCCATAGATCTGACAGGTAAACTATTCCTTGCCCTCTCAGTTTGCTTATAGTATCAGCTTTTATATCTAAATCATGTACCCATTTTGCCTTTATTTTGGTATATGGTGTGAGATTTTGGTCTATGCCTAGTATCTGCCATACTCTTTTCCAGTTTTCCCAGTAGTTTTTTTCAAAGAGTACGTTCTTATACCTCAAGCTGGGGTCTTTGGGTTTATCAAATAATACATTACTATAGTCATTGACTACTGTGTCTTGCATACTTAACCTAGTCCACTGATCCACCACTCTATTTCTTAGCTAGTACCAAGCAGTTTTGGTAATTGCTGCTTTGCAATGGAATTTAAGATCTGGAATGGCTAGGCCACCTTCCCCTGCATGTCTTTTCATTAGTTCTCTTAATATTCTGGACCTTTTGTTCTTCCAAATGAATCTTGTTATTATTTTTTCTAACTCTATAAAATAATTTTTGGTAGTTTAATTGGTATGGCACTGAATAAACAAATTAGCTTAGGTAGAATTGTCATTTTATTATATTAGCTCAGCCTACTCATGAGCAACTGATGTTTTTCCAATTATTTAGATCTGATTTTATTTGCGTGAAAAGTGTTTTGTTATTGTATTCATAGAATTCTTGGGTTTGTTTCGGGAGGTAGACTCCTAAATATTTCATAATGTCTACAGTAAGTTTAAATGGAATTTCTCTTTCTATCTTTTGCTGTTGGGCTTTGTTGGTAATATATAGAAATGCCGATGATTTATGTGGGTTTATTTTATAGCTTGTAACTTTGCTGAAGTTGTTTATTATTTCAAGTAGTTTTTCACTTGATTCTCTGGGATTCTCTAAGTATAACATCATGTCATCTGGAAAAAGTGATAGCTTTGTTTCTTCTTTGCCTATTCTAATGCCTTCAATGTCTTTTTCTTCTATAATTGCTAAAGTTAACGTTTCCAGTACAATGTTGAATCACAGTGGTGATAATGGACATCCTTGTTTCACCCCCGATCTTATTGGAAATGCTTCTAGCTTGTCCCCATTACATATTATGCTTGCTGAAAGTTTTAGATAGATGCTATTTATTATTTTAAGGAAGGCTTCATTTACACCTATGCTCTCTAGTGTTTTTAATAGGAATGGGTGTTGTATTTTGTCAAAAGCTTTTTCTGAATCTATTGAGATGATCATGTGGTTTCTGTTAGTTTTGGTGTTGATATGATGGATTATGCTGATAGTTTTCTTTACATTGAACCAGCCCTGCATTCCTGGTATAAATCCTACCTGGTCATGGTGTATTATTTGTGTGATAAGTTGCTGTAATCTATTTGCTAGTATTTTGTTTAACATTTTTGCATCTATATTCACTAGAGAAATTGGTCTATAATTTTCTTTCTCTGTTTTGACTCTTCATGGTTTGGATATCAGCACCATATTTGTATCATAAAAAGAATTTGGTAAGATTCCTCCTTTACCTATTTTACCAAATAGTTTGTATAGTATTGGAATTAATTGTTCTTTAAATGTTTGATAAAATTCACATGTAAATCCATCTGGCCCTGGAGATTTTTTCCTAGTGAGTTCATCAATAACTTGTTCAATTTCTTTTTCTGAGATGGGGTTATTTAAGTACTTAACTTCCTCTTCTGTTAATCTGGGCAATTTATATTTTTATAAATATGTATCCATTTCACTAAGATTGTCAAATTTGTTGGCATATAGTTGGGCAAAATAATCCCTAATTGTCGTTTTAATTCCCTCTTCTTTGGTGGTAGTTTTACCCTTTTCATTCTTGATACTAACAATTTGGCTTTCTTCTTTCTTTTTTTTAAATTAGATTAACCAAAGGCTTATCTATTTTATTGGTTTTTTCATAAAACCAGCTCTTAGTTTTATTTATTAGTTCAATAGTTTTCTTAATTTCAATTTTCTTAGTTTTTCTTTTGGTTTTCAATATTTTTAATTTTGTGTTTAATTGAGGATTTTTAATTTGTTCTTTTTCTAGTTTTTTTAGTTGTATGCCCAATTCATTGATCTCCTCTTTATCTATTTTATTTATGTAAGCATTTAGAGATATAAAACTTCCCCTGAGAACTACTTTTGCTGTGTCCCATAAGTTTTGGTATGTTGTCTCATTATTGTCATTCTCTTGAATGAAATTATTGATTGTTTCTATGATTTGTTCTTTGAGCCAATAATTTTTTAGGATTAGATTATTTAGTTTCCAATAATTTTTTAGTCTATCTTTCCGTGGCCCTTTGTTACATATAATTTTTATTTCATCATGGTCTGAAAAGGATGCATTCACTATTTCTGCCTTTCTGCATTGGATTGTGAGGTTTTTATGCCCTAGTACATGGTCAATTTTTGTGTATGTGTCATGTACCACTGAGAAAAAAGTGTATTCCTTTCTATCCCAATTCAGTTTTCTCAACAGGTCTATCATACCTAACTTTTTTAATGTTCCATTCACTTCCTTAACTTCTTTCTTGTTTATTTTGTGGTTAGATTTATCTAGTTCTGAGAAGGGGGAGGTTGAGGTCCCCCACTAGTATAGTTTTGCTGTCTATTTCTTCCTGTAACTCCCTGAACTTCTCCTCTAAGAATCTGGATGCTGTACCATTTGGTGCATATATGTTTAGTAATGATATGACTTCATTGTCTATGGTGCCTTTTAGCAGGATGTAGTTTCCTTCCTTATCTCTTTTGATAAGATCTATTTTTGCTCTTGCTTTGTCTGAGATCAGGATTTCTATCCCTGCTTTTTTTACTTCAGCTGAAGCATAATATATTTTGCTCCAGCTTTTTACGTTTACCCTGTATGTGTCACTGTTTTTCAAATTTGTTTCCTGTAAACAACATATTGTAGGATTATGGTTTTTTAATCCAATCTGCTATATGCTTCCATTTTATGGGAGAGTTCATCACATTCACATTTACAATTATGATTACTATCTGTGTCTTTTTCTCCATCCTTCCCCCTGCCCCATTTATGCTTTTCTTTCTCCTTTCTCCTTTCTCCCCCTCACTAGTGTTTTGCTTTTGACCAGCCCCTCCTTCAGTCCCTCCTCCCTTCTATTATCCTTTTCCCTTTTCTTCCCCTTTACCCTTATTGCTTCTTCCCTCCCTTCTCTCCCCCTTCCTTTTCTTTCCCCTTTTCCTCCTACTGCCTATAGTGCAAGTTAGATTTCTATACCTAACTATGTGGTTCCCTTCTTGAGCCAAATCTGATGAGAGTAAGGTTCAAACAATGCTCATCCCCCTCCCTTCTTTACCTCTTGCTGTAATAGGTTTTTGTGTCTTTTCCTGTAATGTAAGTTACGCTTGTCTGCCTCCTCCTTTCTCAGTACATTTTCTTAGCTCAGACTAATCCACTTACTTGGATCCATTTAACCCACTTGATTAATTTTTTTTATCATTACATCAAAGTCAACTTATATCCACCCCCTTTATGTATACTCCTTTAACATGGTTTAATAACAATGCAGTTCTTAAGAGTTGCAAGTGTCATCTTCCCTTGTAGGGATGTAAACATTTTGCCCTTATTAACAACATATTGTATCTTTCTGTCCCATTTACCTTTTTATGTCTCTCTTGAATCTTGTACTTGAAGATCAAATTTTTGGTTGAGCTCTGGTCTTTTTATCAGGAACATTTGGAAGTCCACTATTTCATTGAATATCCATCTCCTTCCCTGAAAAATCACGCCCAATTTTGCTGGGTAGTTAATACTTGGCTGCATTCCAAGTTCCTCTGCCTTATGGAATATCATGTTCCATGCCCTACGGTCTTTTAATGTAGAGGCTGCAAGGTCCTGTGTAATCCTTACTGTGGTTCCATGATATTTAAATTGTTTCTTTCTGGCTGCTTGCAGTAATTTCTCTTTAATCTGGTAATTTTGGAATTTAGCTATTACATTCCTTGGTGTTTTCAATTTGGGATCTCTTTCAGGTGGGGAGCGATGGATTCTTTCTATAGTTATTTTACCTTCAGGTTCTAGGATTTCAGAGCAGTTTTCCTTTATGATTTCCTGAAGGATATTGTCCAGGCTCTTTTTTTCATCATAACTTTCAGGTAGGCCTATAATTTTTAAATTGTCTCTCCTGGATCAAATGAGAGAGGTAGGGGAGTCCTTTCAAAATGCAATTGGCCAATTCGAAAAAAAAGTACAATGAAGAAAATAAATCCCTTAAAAATACAATTGACCAAGTGGAGAAGAAAGTATGAAATCTAACAGAAAAAAACAATATGTTAAAAATTAGAATTGAACAAACGGAAACTAATGACTCTATGAGAGAGCAAGAATCAGTCAAACAGAAACAAAAAAATGAAAAAATAGATGAAAACATAAAATAACTCATGTGTAAAACAGCTGACCTGGAAAATTGATTCCTTTAGAATAACAGTATTTAAATGGGTAGATAGATATGATCCCAGCCTGGTACCCTTTCTCCGAGGAGGACAGAGTGGTCAGCCTCTGGTCTCAATCTCCTCTTTCCCTCCTGACCACAATATAAATGTCATTTGGAAAAGGGTGGCCAGAGAAATTAGTATAGATTCATGTCACCCTGAAAGCTACATCTAAATAGACCCATGAGGCCAGATATGACACATATATAGATAACACAAACCCACCTCCCTACATGTTTAACTTTGAGTGACTTGCCCACGGTTCATGTAGCTAGTATGAGTCAAAGTCAGGATTGAAAACCAGGTCATCCTAACTCCAAGACTGACCCTTCATTTGTTATATGCCTTGCTGCTGCTACTTTCTAAAGCAGAATCAAATCATGTTAATGATTATTTCTTTATTAGATTATTTGACAATTGGAAATACTAGCTAGACCATAATCATTCCTGCTTTTTTGCCCCATCCTTTTCTTCGATATACTAGAACAAGTATAATCCATGTATTATGTATTTTGTGTTTCAAAATGAATTTTATTATTTTATCCAGTTCTATAAAATAACACCTTGGTACTTTGTTTAGCATAGTATTAAATCTGTAATTTAATTTAGTCTGTATAAAGATGTTTAATTTTATTGTTGCAACTCAAATATGAACAATACTTATCTCTCTATTTCCAGTCCAATACAACAATTAAATACCTACTTAAAGGCACTGTGGAAGGTACTAAGGATACAAAGAAAGTATTTTTAAAAAGTTCTCATCCAAAAGGAGCTTACATACTTCAGTAAAGAATTGTGATAGATGGATTTTTGTAAATCTCTAGTATAGTTGGATAAGCATGAGTTTCAGACATTTTTATGCATTTTAAAATGATTTTAAATGGAATTTTTCTTTCTATCATTTCTTCCTGGTTTTTGCTAATACTATTTAAAAAACTGATGATTTTTTTTCTGGTTTTATTCTGAATCCTGCTGCTTTACTTAAAGTTATTGTCTAGATTCATTTTAAAAATGATTCTCTGAGTTTTTAAAAACAAACCATAATGCTTTTTACAAATAGTGGGATATTTTTTCCTGTCTTTGTTGTTGTTCATAACATTAATTTCTCTGCTTTTAGCTTATTTGTATAACTAGCATTCCTAGAATTTTGTCAAATAATAGAAGGTAGAAGGTACATCCTAATTTTATCCATGTACTTGCTGGGAAAGCAGCTGGTGTTTTTCGAGTGCAAAATAAAATAATACAAGTGTGTGTGTGTATTTGTGTATTTATCTATATCTATATCTATATCTATATCTATATCTATATCTATATCTATATCTATATCTATATCTATGTCTATATCTATATTCAATCAATAAAATGCCCTGCTTTCTTATGGTCTCTCTCTCGCTCTCTATTTTTTTTTTTTTGGTATTTTTATTTTGTTAAAAGCATTATGTATTTCCAATGAGATAATCCTGTTTTTGTTGTTGTTGTTGGTTTTATGAATAATTGTATTGTTTTCCTACAGTTGTGCTATTTAAATATCCTTTGACCTCTTGAAAGACTTTTTTGGTTTGAATGTCAAGACAATATTTGTTTCACAAAAGGAATTTGATAGAGTGCCTTCTTTCTCAGTGGTTGAAAGTAATTTTTGGAGTTCAAATCCAGCCTCAGACACTTGACACTTACTAACTGTGTGACCCTGGGCAAGTCACTTATCCCTAGTTTCCTCACCCAAAAAAGAAAAAAAAAAGAAAATAATTTTTTGTTTCATAATTATCAATTTCTCTTTAAATTTTTGCTCCAAGGTGCCTTTAATAGTACAGGTTCAACTTATTCAGTTTATTTTTATAAGATTAGGTTTTTGGAGGTTTCTATTTCTTGTTTTGATAAACTGGGTATTTCATATTTTTTATAGATTTCCATTCATTTCTTCTCTTCTCAGTTTTACTTGCCCAATATATAATTGTGGATAGTAATTTCTGATAATTATTTCTTCTTTGTACTAAATTCACCCAATTTATTGTTATTATTTTGTCAATTTGGTTTTCTTCTCTTCCATCTGTCTCTCTGCCTTTCTTTGTCTTTTTCCCTCTCTCTTTATCTCTCTTCTTTAATCATTAGGACTTTCTTTTTTTTTTTGCAATTTTGATATTCAAAAATTTATGTTAGTTTTATTTAATGTTTTCACATTCTGTTGCCTTTAAATTTTATAATTTATCTTCCAGTTTTAATATGTCTTATGTCATGCTTGTTATAATTTGTTAATTTGTTGATTTTCTACTTTTTTAAATGCATACTCATTTGATTAATTTTCATTTTTTCCCTATTTTCTTAAAATACATCTTCAGGGACCTATTTCCCCTCTCCAAGAACTGATTTAGTAGTGTCCTAGAAATCCTGGTCTATTGTCTTATTGTTATTCTCTTAGTTATTATTTGTATATTTTGTATCCTGATCTGCTTCTTAGGGAAGATGCCATTATTTAGTCTCTTTTTAAGTCTCCATATCTTTTGTTTATGTTCTTTGTATTAATTCCATTTTTACTGTGGTGTGATCTGTACAGGGTTATTTGATATTTCTACCCTTTTAAATTTATTCATGAATTCCTTGGGTTCTAATGAATAATCTATTTTTGTAAAAATATATGCACACTATATGATATGATGAATTTTCATATTCTTTAATTTTCTTATTGAGGAGATACTGTAAGTATTTAAAATCTATTTTTTCTAGTGGTCTTTACAACTTCATTTTCTTTTTTTTTTCTGTTAGATTTACTGAGATCTGAGAGAAAAGGCATTAAAATTTCCTACAACTGTTGTGTTACCAGCAGTGCCATTTAAAAATTCAATTTACTTTTCCTTTAGATACTATAATATTTTGTATAAATAGATGAATGACCTTGTTTTATTGTCCATGGTTCCTTTAAACACAATGCATTTTACTTGTTTATCTCTTTTGACACTGTGAGTTTTTTAATACTGCATTTTCTGAAATCATAATCACAGCTCTCATTTTGTTGAAATATCTTGACACGTACATTTTTTCCAACTATCATTCTCATTCCATATATGTCTTTGTTTTACAATGTGTTGTATGCAGAAAATGTTGGGTTTTATTTTCTTATCTATTCTGCCAATCTCTTCCACTATTATTAGAGAGTTTACTGCATTCAAATTGAAGGTTATAATGATTAAATTTGTGTTTTTCTCCCTTAAATTCTCCTGTAAGCAACTGACTTTATTTTTTCAAAAGGAGTGTTTGGTTTGTGCAATGATTTTTCTTATACCGGTTTAATCTTGGTTATTTTTTTCCCCACAGACCATCCTCACCATCCTCCAATCTATTTTTATATATGTATGTATGTATGTATATGTATGTATATATATATATATGTATATGTATATGTGTATTTTTTTATATTCATTCATTCCCTATGTTTTCCAGGGCAGGTTTGAGAGGGGTTAAGAGTACCTACACACACACATACACACACACACACACACACACACACACACACACACACACACACACACCACACATCCTCAAATTAATTAACTTTCATTCATGGAATCATTTTTGAAAGAATTATTACTTTAATTCTTTACCTTTTTTAGTTATTTCTCTTTCTAGTATAATATGAGATACAGTCTCACAATCGCATGCCTTATTTTTATATGTTCTATTTTTTTATATTGTCTTTGTCCTGCATATAAATAGAGCTTTGTTAAACTTTACTTAAACTAAACTAAACTAAACTTTAGTAAACTTTACTGTTTCTCTGTCCAATTCAAGCAATAGAGCTACTACAGATCTAATCCATTTCTCCCTCCAAATTCATTGTATTATACTTTGAGAGACTATCTTCTCAAATGCCTCATTTCTAAAAATGACATTTAGTGAATGAGGTGGTGTAATATGTATAAAAGTTACTCTCCATGAAATCGTTGCCCATTTTAAGATGTATGTTTTCTTACCCTGGACTCATGTTTTCCCTTCTACTTTAGTTATTGGAAACACTTTATCCTTTCTTCTGAAGACTGAGGAAGGGGGTAGGCATAAGAATGACATTCTGAAATTTATTCTCTCTTTGAGGAAGGGAGTCTACTGAGGTGCCTACCTGCCATGATGAAATTTATTATGAGGTCCTTGCTGAATCTCCCTCTTTATGGGGAAAAACAAAAACAACAGAACAAACAAACAATAAAAAAAAATAGATCTACTTCGTTGTTTTTTCTCCTTGTTTGAGGTCTGACTCCCATTTTTCTTCTCTTCCAAGACTTAATTGCTCTTAAACACCTACTGTTCCACAGCCTTGCAGATAGGGCAAGAAATTGAAAAAAAAAGTCATCTCAACACTCCTCAAATTTAGTCTTACCAGGAGAATCTCTGACATTAATTTTGTTTTCCTTTCCCTTTCCCAAATTGTGTAATTCTCCTCCATTTTACCATTCCCTCTCTAAAAAAAAACAAAACCAAAAATTAAAAGAAATCACTTTTGAGGGGACTAGGGCTCTGTACAATGGATTGTGACTCAATTTTCTCTTTCTTCACTTCTTTTAACCTCCTTGAATCTTAATTGATGAATGAGAAGCAAAAAAAAAAGTAATAATAACCTTGTCTTAATCTAAAACATGATATAAATTTATTTTATTGACTAGTTTTTTTCTTGCCATTATTTGCCCTTTTTTTAAAAAATCTCATTCATTTTTCTTTCTTTCTTTATCAGTCTCAGTGCTGGCTTATCTGCTTTGTGGTTAAGCTTTCTCTAAACTATCTGTCTTGACCTTCTTGTCATCCATTTCAATGCTTCTGATAAGTTATCATTATTTTGAGTGTCTTGCACTTGAACCTTTCCTGCAGTCTTTGATAAGGAGTCCTCTTGTCCAGGCCAAACAAACAGGAAAACTTCAATTCTTTCCTACAATTGAGGTGAGAGTGTTGAGATTGTTTCATGGTGTTACAGAGGAAGGGGGAGAGGGCAAAGATATAAACCCAGTTTAATAATACTCTTTTCTCTGACTAGAAGATTCTTTGTCTAGAGTTGGTTCTACACTTATGGTTTCACCCTGTCTACCTTTTCAATTCAGGACTGGGAAAGTTCAATCCTCTCCCCCTTTCAGGGGTAGTGGTAGGGAAAGATAAACTGGATTCAGAACTGTGAAATAAAAACTAGATGTCTACATGGCCAGAGGGTAGTTTCATTAATGGTGTGGATTCAACTGGAATGGATTAGGGATAGAGTATTCTTGTCAGTGACTTCCTCTATCTTTGTTTCAGAAGTTTTTACATTTAGTGTATGTATTTCTCATTCTAGTTTTTTTTTTTAAATGTTATTTATATCTGGCACATTTATGGTCATTTCCCAAGTATAACTACTAGGCCATCCTTTATAAATTTTGCATCTGAGGTAGGTCTAATATTTGTGTAGTATTTCTTCTTTTCTTGAAAATATGTGATGAGACATTAGCCAGAACCAAAGAAAGTCAGAGGAAAATTGTTATTGTTGTTGTTTTCTAGTGGATAATTTATTTGTAAACCCCACTTTGATAATAGTCATAAACTGTTATCTTCTTTAAGCTTTCCCTAGAAGGTAATTTAAAAAATATATCAAGTGTCCTAGTGATGGCAGAAATGATTTTTATTTTAAGCATCCTTTTAAAAAATATGCTTGTCTTATACTAAATTGATTTCTGATTTTTGATGACTTCTTGTAATGAATACTATAGCATTAGCTGTTGAAAACAAATTTATTTTAGCTAAATTCCATAGGTCAAATGTCAGACATCATTATTTATATGATAACACATGTCTTCGCAACATAAACAAAATAGCTTTGTGAAGAAAATAGCCTAGAGAATCACCTCTTTGCCTTCCATATGTGTCTTATTGCAATGTGTCACCAGAATTGAGAATGAAATAAAGTTGTGGTGCACAATTAAATCACCCTTATATCTCTGCAATACTTCAAAACTGTAAAGTCTCACCTATGCTGAATTAGTGAATATTTTAATTCTGGGAAGGGAGGAAGTCAACTCATTTCTATTATTGGGTACTAAAGCTAATTTCCTAATATTGCAGAAAAACATCCAACAATAAACAAAATTACATAATTAAGGAACACCAAAATTTCTACAATTTATTTGAAATAACTTGTGTAATTAAGCATATATATATATATATATATGAATTTGTCAAAAAACAGAGATAGACAATGATTAAGAATTTTCCAAATGGATGGCATTTAATCAATTAGACAATGATGTCTATAAAACCATTTCTAACAAACTGTCATATTTAAGAAACATTTAGTAATTTCTAATAAACTGTAATATTCAAGCAATATTTCATACATATGAAAGATATATATGTAAGTGAAGTGTCAGTACTGTAAATATGTCATATATGAATAGATAAGTATATATACACAGAAACATGTATATATACACAGAAACATGTATATGTATACGTGTACACATATATGTATGCATATGTATGTATATATACTGAAATGTATAGCTTGATTTATACTACATAAAATTACAATGCAAATTCATTTTAACAATGTATTCATGGACCAATGAACTGCTAGGTAAGGTCTTGTCTTTCTTGTAATTCTAGTAAAATAAGCATCCTTGGAGGAACCACTCACCTTATCAGAGAGGGTTAACTTATTGTGAGACAGCAGAATGCAGCACTCAAATTGGAGTTTGTTACCTAGAAGTCTAATCTCATCATTGGATAATCACTTTTCCTTGCCCCAAAGGACCTCTTGACCCCATGATTATCTACTTCAATGATTTCAAAGATACTAGGCTATAATCCCTGGACCTCTTGACTTTCTATCATTTCCACGTTGTTAAGTATCAGACCTGGTTAACCCTCCCTATTCATTTTCTTGGAACCTGTCTTCAGGCCAATGAGCATTTCTGGGGGAAAAAAAATCTAAAAAATCAAGCTGATATCATTTACTTCTGTTGCAAAACACTTTTCTTGTACTGGTACTGGCACAGACTCTGGCAACAATTGTCCTAAATTTGATTTCTTTTCAACTTCCCAATTCTATATCCTTCCATGATCAAAGCCTAGTCTTCTCATTTTCTTAGAAAAATAAAGTCAGTGGTCCAGTCCTCCATTAAATACCTGCCTCAATACAATGAAACATCTTAGCATTTTCATTCAATTCTTGCCTACTATCTTAGTAGAGATAGGTCTCTAACTATGCTAAGGACACTTAATTTTTTGTATGCATCTCAATTTAACAATCTGCAAAATCTATGGGCCCCTTCTCAGAGCAATTTTTTTTAAATGCATAAAAGAAAATGCATAGAATTGCAAAGGAAATCAGCTACATTGAAATGTGTTATCAAAATATATATATATTTTAAAATGTTCATACCCCAGGTTAAAAAACTTTGATCTATGCCCTTGAGCCTATCCTCTTCCATCTCTTCCAGGATTTTGTTTCAAGGATCATCTCTCTGATGAACTTGAATCTTTTACTTTCTATTGAGTTTTTGTACTGATATACAATCATTGCTATGTATCCCCAGTCTCAATATAGCTCATCTTTTGGGACTCCTTTTGGGGCATGAAGCAAGGGGAGATAGGATGGAGCTAACTTCAGGTTAAAAAGCTACTTTGCCACTTTTTCACCACTCTCTAAACTCCCAAGATTTTCAGGCTTCACCTAAGAGCAAACTATCCAGACAGCTGTTGTTTGATTTTAAACTTGAAGGGAATGTGTTGATATATTGGAGGGTGGAGGGGAAACCAAACAAGTGACAGACTTGGAGAACAAATAGAGAGGAACAAAGATTCTGAGATGTTGAATGTTGGAGTGGTGGCTGGAGCCAGAGCATGGCCCCTGTTGAAGCCTATGAGGTTGAATTTTGACATCATGGGCTTAGATGAGTACCCTCAGGTATAGATGCTTGGGAGTGGTGGCAAGCCTTAATGCCTGGGGAGTCAGAGACAGAGATGCAAAGCAAAACAGCAAAGATGAAAGAAACAGGCTTATTATTAAGAATACCTTGAAATGACACTCATCATTGCCCCTCTTCCTGGAGAAGTAAAGGTAGAGAAATAGGTAACTAGGTGGCTCAGTGCTGGGCCTTGAGTCAGGAAGATGCCTTTTTGTGAGATTAAATCTGGCTTCAGATACTCGCTACCTGTGTGACCCTGGGCAAGTCACTTAACCATGTTTCCCTTAGTTTCCACATTTGTATAATGAGTTGGAGAAGGAAATGGCAAATCATTCTATTATCTTTGCCAGGAAAACCCCAAATTAGGTCCCAAAGAGTCAGACATGACTGAAAAAATGACTCAACAACAAAAACTAAGTCAAAGAATCTCTCACTTGCTATCTTCTACATTCCTTTTATTTTTTCCCTCCATTCTTTAATAGAGAAGTAGATTAAGGAAATTATAACCTTGTTGCCCCTGACTCGTCCCATTGTGGCTGCAGATTTAGGTCATTTTAAAAATGGCTACTTTTAAAAACTGTATTGGTTTACTTTCTCCATTTGTGTGTGTTAATGTATTAAAATCTAGATAGCCAATGAAATCTATACCAATTACACCCACTTGAATGTTGTCAGCAAGATTAGGAATTGAAGGATAAGAGTCTGGGATAAAGGTTTAAAGTACTGGAATTTATCCCAATCTGCCTCAAGTTAATACTGCCAAAGAAAAATTTCTGGCTGTGATTTCAAGAAGACAAGCAATAAAAAGATAATAGTATACTTTTGAGAGAGAAAAGAACAATTCTTAGAAACAAAGATATTCCTATTACACCTAAGTCCTAGAGCCCTGTGGGTGAAAAAAATGTAGGTTGTTTGGGTTTCCTAGGAAAGTTATGCATATGTTTACATGGATTTGACTAAATGAGGATTTTTTTTTGCACTTAATAGTATTTTTTTCCAATTACATATGAAGATAGTTTTCAACATTCATTTTTATAGGATTTTTTACTTTCAAATTTTTCTCCCTCCTTCCCTCCCCTGCTCCTCTCCTTAAGACAGTAACCAGTCTGATATAGGTTATACACGTACAGTCATGTTTAACATATTTCTACATTAGTCATGTCATGAAAGAATCAAAACAAAAGGGGAAAACCTGGAAAAAGAAAAAAGGTGAAAATAGTATGCTTCGATCTGAATTCAGACTCCATAGTTCTTTCTCTGGATATGGATAGCATTTTCAGTTATGTGTCTTTTGGAGTTGTCTTAAATCCTTGCATTGCTAAGAAGAGCTAAATCTATCTAAGTCAGTGATCACACGATGTTACTGTGCATATTATCCTGGTTCTGTTCATTTCACTCAGCATCAGTTCATGTAAGTCCAGCTTTTTCTCTTGCTCATAATTTCTTATAGAAAAATAGTATTCTGTTGCATTCATTTACCACAGATTGTTCAATCATTCCCCAATTGATGGACATCCCCTTAATTTCCCATTCTTTGCCACCACAGAAAGAGCTGCTATAAATATTTTTTGTACATGTGGCTCCTTTTCCCTTTTCATGATCTCTTTAGAATATAGACCTCATAATGGTATGCTGGATCAAAGGGTATAAACACTTAGATAGCCCATTTGGGCATAATTCCAAATTGTTCTCCAAAATGTTTGGATCAGTTCACAACTCCACCAACAATATATTAGTGTTCCAATTTTCCCATTATCTTCTCCAATTTTTATCATTTTCCTTTTCTGTCATATTAGCCAATCTTATAAGTGTGAGGTAGTACCTCAGAGTTGTTTTGATTTGCATTTCTCTAGTCAACAGTGATTTAGACCATTTTTTTTCATATTACTATGTAAGAATTAATGGAAAGACAAGAAATTGTGATCAAATAAGGGGATTTCAGAGTTTTTAATTGTTGAATTTTTTAATTGTTTTAATTGTTGAAGTAGAATATTTGTGGGTGATAACAAGATTAAGGGTATGAGCATACCCATGTGGGTCATTGGTAGAATGGAGTAATAAATCTTAGGAATTAAATAGATTAAAGAATTAAAAAAGTTAAGACTTTAAGGGGACATAAATATGTATACCCTAGTATAAGGGCAAGAGTTGGGATAGAGAGGGAGACTATGAGTCCACTCAAGTGGATTATTATAACACCTTGCTACCTTGTTTCACCACCTCCACTTTCCCCAAACTGTTTTCCTTTATGGGGCTGACAAATTCATTTTCCGTGTTCAAAATTGATCACACCTCTCCTTTGATCAAAACTCTCCAATGGTTCCCTATCTCCTATAGAAAGAAATCTGTTCAACTTTCTTATCCTGGAATTCAAGGCCCTCCAAACCCCAGATGCTCCCTACTTATTAAAATATATCCTTGCAAAACTGATAAACAAAATTACAAACAAACAAAAACTTTTTGGGGCAATTGTACATCTATAGCATTTTGGAAATCCTTTAAATGCCACTTTCTTCATAAAGTCTTAATTAATACCTCCAGATATCAATAATCTATACTTTCTCCAACTCTTATCCTATTTTAATTGCAAAGGTTTCATTGAATACAGTGATAGAACATGGTTTGGGAGTTCATAGTTGTAGAGAGTTTCTAGAATGGAAAGTCGTTCCACCAATGAAGATTTGCAATTCATCTGTAATTTAAAGGCTTAGATAGTTTCCTTTAGCATGATGAGATAAAGGCACATATGTTGACAGTACATTTCAGTAGCAGGACTTGAACCATTTATCCACTATATACTTTTCTGAAATTTATGCCCTAGGAGCTACTTGGGACACTGAGAGGTTAAGTGACTTTCCCAGAGTCACAAAGCTAATATGAGTCAGAAGTAAGAATTTAATCTAGGCCTTCCAGACTCTGAGGACATCTCTATATATAATGCCACAGCTAACTCCCTTCCCTTTCCTTTCCTTCTTCTCCTCTCCTTTTCCTTCCCCCCCTTCCTCTCCTCCCTTCTTTTCAACTTTGCTTTCCTCTCCTTTTTTACCTTACCTTTTACTTATACTTTCTATTTCTGTCTCTCCCTATAGATGCTAAAAAGTAAGTTTGTACATATATGCATGTGTGTGTGTGTGTAATATAGTATATATAGTATATTGTAATATATATAGATACACACTATTTTATAGTTGATAAACATTTGTGATACATATTCATGTGTGTAGTATATCCCAGCAGTCTGAATTACAAGGTTCATAACTTCTAGATTCATGTATTCATTTTGATCTCCTCTGAAAACTAGTATAGTCTTTTACACATAGGGACAATTCAATAAGTGGCTACTGAATGATATAGATCCATGGAATAGGTATAGGCTCAGTAGATTACAGCTTGCCTGCTATACTTCCCATCTATTTAATGATTGTCTCCTCTAGTTCCAGCTCTGTTTCCTCTTCCTACTTAAAGACAATTCTGTGAATTACATTACCTTATGAATCAGCAAGATGCTTAACCATATCCATGATATAGTCAGTGTCCCTATATTACTATATTCATGATTACTCCAAGGATATATAATTTTATCAGTGGGGGGAGGGATTCTCTCTATTGATGAAAATTTTCATCCTTCTATAGGTTGGTAGAGGGTCTGCAACTATTTTTGTGGCTAACAAAATCATCACCTTATACCTACTCTAGTAATGGCTGCTTCCAAATTTAGCTAGACTTGTCCCTAGTCAATAAACATATACTTTATCATCAGGGTTATATGTGAATTTTTTTTTAAGATTGGTAAGATTACCAGCAACTGTATTAACCAGAAAACTGGGCTAGTACTTGAAAACCCAAGGTCACTTCTATATTAAGATTGGACAGTGAAGTTGGACCAGAGTGAATGATACTTCTATAGTTATAAAAGGTAAATAATAATGAATGTCTACTTAAATTGAGATGCTACTTTCAAATATTTCTTTTCCCTCTTCCTCCCTATGGAAACATTTTTGTTCTTTGTATACATTTCATACAATGTATACAAATGTATACATTTCACACAAAAGATTCAACCCATAATGTAAATAGTTTGTACTATTATTGGCTATTATTTCTAAATTTCTAAAAAAAAAAAAACATTGTCCCTTCACCAAATATCATCGTTTTTTTTTTTTTGGTGCAACAGATTGTCCAACTTTAAAGACAATTTTGTTTACTTTTCCTGCTTCATTTTTAATACCACTACCACTTTGTGTTCAACTAATGAATAGTTGTCAAATATTTGTCGATGTGTTATTAAGGAAAATACAGAGAAAATAAGTCACAATACCAGAACTAAAATCCTACAAGAATATAATCTTGGTATATTCATAAATAATAAGTATTTATTTAGTTATCACTTGTATAATTTAAATACACAAAAACATCTATGATGTTATCAATTAGGGAATTCTCTTTAATGATGAAGACCATTATCCATCCATGCTTGCCCTTCCTTTTGTGACACACGTCCATGTCCACACAAGTTTACTAGAGAAAATTGACTCAACATGCTGAAGAACTTCCTTCCTTTACCCCCAAATCATGAGAGTAACAGTGGAGTACTCTGGCCATTCATCTCTCACCCCTCATTCTGACCATGTGTCCAATCCATCTTCTTCATTTCATATAATTCTTTGATGAAATAACCTCCCATCATTGTTGTTGCTTTTGCATGAGTCAATGCTATTTATTGATATATTAATTTATCTTTGAAAATTGGGAAACACATTTTAAAAATTGCAATTAATTGAGGTCATGGGCCTACTAATTGCAGGCATTCAAATTATGTGCAAGGTAAAAAAAAAAGATTCATATTAACCATGATGTAAGCACAACTTAATGTGTGCATTTGAAGTTCCTGGGTCTGTGAGAAAGAGGCTGTTACTGAAATGTGTTAGCCAATCATCATAATTCATATTGCCTCTAACTCTATTCTCAATGCATAATAAAGAACACATATAAATTATTCACGGCAAAAATATCCTCTCAAGAGAGCACAAATAATTTTATTAGTTTGCTGTTTAAATGTGAAGAAGGAAACATATTTTTGTAGTTGGGGATTTTAAATGGTGTATTGCCTTAAAAACTTGTCATTTATTACCAGGGTCTACCATGTCTATTTGTACTATACCATGGTGCCCAGAGAAGGACGGAGTTGATAGCAATCTCATATTACATCAAGGCTTTCATTCCAAAGTGCTTTATAAACTGGTATTTCATTCTATAGAGAGTCAACTAGATCCATTACTGAAATATAGCAGAATTCCATCAGCCAAGAACTGTGCTATATGCCTTTTAAGAAGTCATTGTGAGCAAATCCCAGGGGTAGATTTAGGAGCAGGCATAGGAAGGAACATAGTTTACAGAGGAGAGAAAAAGACAGCAAGGAACTTTCTTCCTATTTCCAACCTTGGGTCTGACTTAGAATGTCTCTCCTCAGGCAAACCAGATAGAGACTGACTAGTTAGGAACAATCTTCCCAAAAGAGAATGTGGAAAGTTACAAGACTTCAGGCAACTGGTCAAAGGGAAATTTATTTTCATGGAAGTCAATTGTGAATGTCATATTCAAAGGTATCAAATACTTTTGAAAAAAATGAAAGAAATTGAGGTTTAAGGAAAGATCCTGAGATATCATTAGAAAGAAGTCAGAGATCTTGGAGAGATAAGTTTTATAAGAGATAAGGAAAGAGCTAGATACTAAGGAAAGAGGCCACTAGGTGTCTCAGTGGATAGAATACTAGGTCTGGAGTCAGGAAGATCTTAATTCAAATTTGACCTTAAATACTTTCTGTTTGTGTGACACTGGGCAAGTCACTTGATCTCTGTTTGCCTTAATCCACTGGAGAAGGAAATAGCAAGCCACTCTAAGAAAACCTTGTGGACAATATTGGCATGCTATGGTCCATGGGGTAATGAAGAGTTCTACGCAACTGAATGACTGACAACCACCACCAACAAAAACAACAAGGAAAGGGAAATAGTGAGTTAGAGGAATAAACTTGGGAAATGTAGTGAAGAAATGTGAATAGCATGTCTAGACCATTCATTTTGAGAAGTTTGTCAGTCAACAGAGAGTCAATTCTTCTATGACATATTTTGAAAATGTGAATTTATTCCAACTCAATTAATATGTCACGGAACATTTTGAGCATAACAAGAATTTCAAGTTTCTTTTTGCATGATTTTTCCTTGAGAAGCTGAGAGAACACAGAAAACTGCATCAATTCACAACTTTCAAGCTTCAACCCTCCTGATGCCTATTTCCACAGGTGAACATTAAGTCTTTGTCAAGGTAAAGTGCCATATTTATTGTGTATCTTCTGGAGCAATAAGGAGCTATGAATGTGTGGTCTGAATATTCACCCCTACCCCACATCCTTCCCCAATCCTTTCCAAGAATTTCAACCTCTCCAACTTGCTTGTGTAGCCTGGGTCTAGAAGCAGCCTAAAACCTCATAGGCAGTCATTACTTATGGTAGTTTTTTTGTCTGTATCTCAAACACTTGGTATGTATGAAATCGTATTACCATTTTTATTGAATTCCTATTTTTTAATATGTCACTGATAACATTTTTGAGTGTGGTAACCTTAACCCCATTTTCCCTATGAGCTCTGTGGTTTCTATTGTACAATTTTGCATACCAGTGCTTTGAGGAATTGGATGTCAACTTATGAACTAATTGCATCCATTGCCTTCCCCCCATTCAAATGTAAGCTCTTTGAAGGTAAGGGCTATTTCATTGTTGTCCTGTGTTATTAGTGCTTAGCATATTTTAAGCACTACATACACAAACACACATACACATACACACATATACATACATATGTATGCATATATTTGGTTTGGTTTCTTGATTTTTCTTGCTTCATTTTTTTCACAACCTGGCCAATGTTCAAATATGCTTTGCATGACTTTATATGTTTAAAAGGTATTTTATTACTTGCCTTTTCAATGGATAGGGGATAGGGCAGAGGGAGGGAGATAATTTGGAACTGTAAATAAAAATTAAAACTTAAGAAAAAAAGAAAACTAAGTTAGAACTAGATTGAGAAAAACTTTAAATGCTAGGATAAGCAATTTATAGTGTATCTTATAAGCAATAGGCAACCCTGTGCATTAGCTTAAGATGCAAAATGAGCCTTCTTTTCTATCCTTTGCAGTAGTTACCTCAGTCCTGGGGATATACTATATGTTTAACAACTTCTTGCTCATTGATTGATTGATAAAATATAAATAAATAAACAGATGTGGAGATCATCTACAGAGATAGAGGGTAGAGGGAAGGACCTAGAACTTGATGAGGGCAAAGCAGATTTGGAATAGCTAGCCGTTTGGAAGATTATGCCAGAAAATACTCAAGGGAAGGATAAAAGGAAGTAGTAACAGACAAGCTGAAGGTTATAAACATTAATTTCTAATGAACAAAGTCTGCACAATTGTGAATCTTCCTCTCAGAGTGCTTTTCCATTTGAAAGCAGGAAGAAATAAAGTGGATGATGGTCAAGAGCCAGAGTGGGTGCTTGGCATGTTAGTAAAGTTTAAAGGGCTAAGGACATCTACAAGGCAGAAGAAAAGACTAACTAGCTGGCCTTAGCATATGCAATGGAAAAGCAATTCACTATATCCAAGAAAGGCTGCTAATGTTACATTTAAAATGGAAGCAACTAAATTATTTTCTTGAGCGCCAATACTAAGCTCAGGAATTTTTTTTGGGGGGGGTGAAAAAGATGATGATGGTTAAACAATTTGTGGAAGAAGGGGAGCATCAAAGATTATAGATTTTTAGAGCTAAATTTTATCTTAAAGATTCAACCCCTCAATTCTCATAGATGAGTCAAGTGAGACTCAGAGAGGTCACAAAATAGTAAAAAGCATTGATGGAACTTGAACCCAAATAATTTGACTTCAAATTTAGTTTTCTTTCTGCTACACTATAGGATTTAGAGGTAGAAATCAGTCAAACATGCAATCACTAAGCATTTATTAGGTGCCTATTAATTACCAGGCATAAGTCTAAGTGTTGGGGATACAAAAAAAAGCAGAAATATAAAAAGTAGTCCCTTCCCTCAAGAAGCTTATACATAATGGGGGAAACAACATGTGAATAAATAGGTATGTACTGACTACATACAGAGTGGGAAAAAAAGATAAACTTAAGAAACAGGACTCAAGTGACTGAGAGGAATGAGGAGAAATTCTGCAGGAGGTGTTATCTGAGATGAGTTTTGAAAGAAATGAAGGATTTCTCAAGAGGCAGAGGTGAAGAGGGAGAACATCCCAGGCCTGGGGTCAACCAATCCAAAGGCACAGTGAGAGGAAGTGGATTTTTGTATGAAAGGACAGGTATACAGGCTGGTATTTAGAGTTCACTGAATCATTCATTCCCATCCCACAGACTTCTATGCCACCATTTTATAATCTAGAAAGGGCACATACTATTTTCAAACAAAAATCTAGAAAAAGCCCATTTAGCTGGTAAAGAAATACACTTTCATCCCTTTAAAGGTACGGCTAACAGGCAACAGGTACCATTTGCCTCTTTTAGAGGTTGGGCCATTGTGCTTGGTGGAAAACTTCACCTTTATCTGTGGTATGATGGGTATCAGAGGAAGGACCACTTCACAACTCAATCTTCCTCTATCCAAGCATTCTCAGAAACCATTATGTCATGAGCATGGCCAATGTCATCACTGTAGCTTAGAGATATAGGTCAGTTTGGAATTTATGCCTCGAGGCCAACTGTTTTATATACAGGCAATCCACTTTGTGCTTAGTGAACAAGTCCAAGTTACTACTGGGTCAAACCTGCAGACATATGATCAGAATGTTAAACAAGGTGTGAATCACCACAGGCTTCATCCATTCAGATTAATACCAGAATCAGAAGGGTCTGAGAAAAAGAGAGGGAGAAAGAGTGGGAGAAAGAGTAAAAGTAAAGGAGAATGAAGCGGAGACAGAAAGGGAGACAAAGAGAAAGAAGGGAAGGGAAGTGAAGAGAGAAAATAGAGAAAAGAGAAAATCTGAATTTAAGGATCTTATATTCTAATAGAGAAACAAAAGACCAGTGGAGGGAATACAATACAAAAAGTATAGGTCTGGGCAATTATAGAAATTATAAACTGATGTATAGGGTAGTCAACTGAGAAGTCATTTCATTAAGTAATGGTAGTATTATTCTGATTACTGTTCCCAGAACAAGCAATGGAAAAGAGAGCAAAGAAACAGACAAAGAGTATGTGTGTAGAAGGCAGAGACTAGGATAACCTGGGGGACAGTTGGATAGCTAAATGGGCTATCAAAGTAAGACATGTTCTAGTGTGTAGTAAGATCAGACTATAGAACATGTTAAGTGTGTTAGTTCATATTCATGCAGTCCCTATCATCAGGCCTCAGTTCTAGGGTGGGAACTCCAGAGATGAGCGGATTAACTTGCAGCAGTACTATTCGTATAGATTCTGTAGATCTGGGGAGAGGAAGTTTTGAAAAGTAGTTATAGGTTAAAAATAATGGAAAGAAGTTTAAGGGGCAATTAGGTGGCACAGGGGACAGAGTACTGGCCCTGGATTCAGGAGAACCTGAGATCAAATGCAGCCTCAGATACTTTACACTAGCTGTGTAACCCTGGGCAAGTCGCTTAGCCCTACTGCCTAACCAAAAAAAAAAAAAAAAGATGTGTAGGAGAAGATCCAAGATAGGAAGGAAAACTAGAAAAGAATAAGAATGTGGTATTAGTTAGGGCAGCAGTGGTGAGAGTATTCTGGGAAAAGAATGAGAAACATTCTGCTAGCATGTTTATTACAGGAAGGATTCGGTACAACTTTTAGGTAAGACCTCCTGCAGAAATTGAGATTTGAGCTAAATTCTGAAGAAAACAGAGGTAATGAGGACAAACACAAATATATTGAAAGGGGGAGGGGGGGAATTAACAACTGAGGAGATGAGGAAAGACTTCCTGCAAGTCATAGTTCTTGAATTGAGTATTGAAGGAAGCTAAAAATTTCTGGGACTACAGATAAAGAAAGAGTACATTCAATGCAAAGGAATAGAGTGCAGGACGTGGAATGCCAAATTTGGGAAAGAGGAAGTAGGCCAGTTTAGTTGGAATAGCATGAATAATGGAGAGGAATGGAACATAAATCTGGAAAGGTAAGTCAGAGGTAGTCTATGAAGGGCCTTAAGTGCCCTACCAAGGAACATATGTTTTATCTTAAGTGCAATAGGCAATTTCAGAAGGTTCTGCATGAAGAAAGTGATATAGTAAGATATATTTTAAGAATATTGCATTGATATTCAGAAGGCCAATACAGGAAAATGAACAATTAGAGAAACTTTAAAAATGATGTAATGTTAAGATAAATAAATTGAAAAAAGATTCTTTAATGAGCCCCAAATGCTTCAAGCCTGGCTACTACAAGAGAAAATTGGTGTAATTCTAAGTAATATCTCCCATTATCAACTCCACTCAAATTGATCAAAAAGTAAAAATAATTTTAATGTTAGATTAGGTAGATAAACTAGAACAGCCAGAAAATGAACAGAAAGTACAGTGGCATGAAGCATGCATACAGAGCCATTAATAAAAAAAAAACCATTTAGACAAGAAGAGTTGCAAGATGTTACATAGTAGGGACAGTATTATACTGAATGAAACCCTTAAAAATTATGAAAATGCTGGATAAAGGATATGATAAGAAAAGATAATTGGAAATGATGAAATGGCCTGTCAATAATGTGTGGATTTTTAAAGAAAAAAAATCATTAGTAAAATTGAAATAATGATGTTAAGTTATCTCCTAAATGGAAATGATGGTGGCATATGCATTTTTAAAATTTAACATGCATTTGATATGCACCCTATGGACATATTCACATTTGCAAAGAAGTTAATTCAAGACACTATTCTTTCTGGCATAGACACAGATGAATTAACTCCCTTAGGTGATAGATTTGAAGAAGCAAATTATGGAATAGTTCTTTGCTTTCTATCATATTTCATTAGGGTAATTAGATTAATAAGGAGTCAAGGTAGCAATTTCACTTTTTCTCCTCATATTGATAGATGCTCAACTATTGGAATTTGCTTTAGCCTAGGTCTATGTGTCACCACCAAACTGAGTCTTTTAACTAAATTGAATGGAAGTTGAATATGTAAACCAATAAATTTCATTGGTCAGTTAATTTAACAAGTTAGATTAGCTTTTTCATTTAATTTATTCAAAAAAATAAATTGACCAATACCCCTGACTTTAGGCATACTGTAATCACAGTAGGAAAGATCATTATTACAAGTGGAAAATTATTTTTGACTAGTGAAATTTTGACTATCAAATTGAGATCTTCATGGAATATCTGAGAGTTTCATTTTGAGGTTACTTATAGCAATTCTCCTAACAGTTCTTGAAAAATCTTCTTCTCAGAAGGTCCTAATTTCTGCAGTGTGTTCTTTTTAATGATGGAGCTGAATAATTTCAAGCTTAAAAGCATAAGTACAATATATAGGACATATGTGCTTAAAATGTGAGTTCATTAGAGCAGAAAGCAAGTGAAGTCTGAGCAGGAAAGAAACTAGAAAAAATATGAATGGATTAAAAATCACAGAATCTAAGAGATGGAAAGGAACTCAAAAAATATCTAGTCAAATCCACACATGAAAGGAATCTCTATTCTAAAATAATTGACAAGTAGTCAGCAAGCCTCTGTAGACCTAGAAGGTGAAGGGCTTGGGGAAAACCCGTCACTTATGGGGCAACTTGTTCCACCTTTGGATAGTTCAAATAGTTAGAAGTTTGTTTTTTTTTTCCCTTGGCATTAAGCCTAAATTTGTCTCTTTGTAGCTTCCATCCATTTCCCCCCTGACTTGGCACTCCAGGATAAAAAAAGAATAAGTAAAATCCCTCTTCCACATGAGAGTCATCTAATGACTCAAGTCTGACATATGTATAAAACTCTCCTTGTTAGTGAAAAGATGTTCCATGATTGGATGAAAGGTGGGGTTGCTGAGAGTTTTCAGGAGAATAGATTCTGGGATTCTGGCTTTGAAAGATCGTTCCAGGATGTCTTCTGGGAAAGGTCCTTGGAAGGAGAGAAAGACTCCATGGAGAAGGTGACATAAGGAGGAACATAAGGTATATTGGAGAACTCATTCACTCTGTGTGTTGTCTAGTATAATCTAATGCATATTCCTTTTCTGATTTCTGTTTGCTATTATCTTAGACAAATGATGAGTTTATTCATTATTCACTATATGGAATATTATTTGGGTAACTGGCATTTGGGGGAAAAGGAGTCAAGATTTACTGGGTAGGGACAACGATCAGTAAAGTGGCTTGAATCTAGAATGTATTCCCTTAGGTTAGCAATATTTCAGGCAGTAGATAGATAATATTCTAGCTCATTAGCAGATAAATATAATTCTGTATGGAAAGAAGAGTGGCAAGCCTCATGACTCCAATCTCCTGCTTCCGTCCTGAAAAATATCAGTTTCCCTTGGAGAAGGGTGGATGGAGAAGGCTTTAGAGATATCTCTTCAGACTCATTGTGAACCACATTTACACAAATTCAAGTGGAAAAACATACTCTACGTGAGCAAAACACTAACCTTACACTTGAAGACAATCATTAAGTCACCCTTCTCCAAGTCTTTACTTTTCTAAGCTGTACATGATGAATTCCTTCTAACTAATCCTCATATATTTATGGACTCAAAGTACTTATGTATCCTATTGCCCTTCCATGGATACTCTCTTGCTTATCAATGTCCTTCTTAAACTAAGCACTGGTACAGGAAATCACCATGAGAACAAAGTAGATTTATCATAAATTAGGTTAAAAGTATTGTGAACATAGAGTAGAAATTAAGAGCTAATAATTTTAGAGACAAAAGGAAATATGATACAGAGCATAGTGGGATAGTCCTGGGATCAGTGAAACCCAGTGCTTCTGGGACACATTCCTGGTTATAGGAAAATTGATTAATTGCTCATTATCTTAGGCAATGCTTGCTACAGGTGCACAATGAGTCTGAATTTAAAAGGGAATTTTCATAGCAGGAACTCCTCAAACAAATTAAATAATCAATTTATATTCCTATTGTATTCCTATTTCCTCCCAACATGGAGTTATTGTTGTTGTTTTGGAAATGGTGAGATCTAAGATGTTACCAAGTTGGTATGTAACTCTCTAGTGAGGAATTGATGATATTGAGAAGCTATTGTTGATAGTCTGATGGTTATTATTAATAGAAATTATTGTTGATAATATTGTGAGGTGAGTCTCTCTCTCTCTCCATATCTATATCTATGACATTATCCAATTAATTATTAATCATTCATCTAAATTTTCCATATATTTTTGTTGTTCTAGATCATTATTCTTATAATTTATAACTGGAAGGGATCTTAAGGTTCAATTGATCAAACAATGCAAATTTATTAAGCACTCACTAAATCCCAGGCATTCAACTATGCACTATTGCTACTAAAATAATTAAATAACTAAATAAATGAATGAATTGATGGATGGATGGATAAATAAATAAATAAATAAAAAAGACGTGATCTGCCCTCAAGGAGTTTACATTCTAATGTAAGAGTCAACATGGAAACAGATATGTATACCAGAAAAATATAGAGTAGATAGAAGTTGACCTTAGAGGTGAAAGCACTAGCAGGTATGGGGGACCAGGAAAGGCCTCTTGCTGAAGGTGGCCTTTTGAACTTTGCACTTAAGGAAATCAGGACTGTAAGAGGTAGAGGTCAGAAGGAAGAGAACTAAAGGGAAAATACATGAATATAAAAGATGCAGCATTGCATGTGAGGAACAAAAAGGTCAGCAAGAATACACTACAGATTATGTGGAGAGGGGTAGTGTATGAGAAGACTGGAAAGGAAAAAGATACACATCTTAGACATGAAAGTGACATAATAAACAAATTAGAAGAGTGAGGAAGAAATTACTTTTCATATGTATGGAGAGAAGAAAAGTTCATGACTAAACAAGCAATAAAGCAGGTGACACAAGATAAAACAATTTTGAATATAAAAATGTAATAATATTGCACAAATATAATGCAGATAAAATAGAATGGAAACAATTGAGGAAAAATATTTTCAGTAAGTTTATGTGTTAAAGACCTCATATCTAAGACAGATAAGCTATATAAAGAATTGATTCAAATTTATATGACTAAGAACCATTGTTGTTTGTTGTTCAGTTGTTTCAATCCTATATGACTCTTTGTGACAACATTTGGAGTTTTCTTTGCAAAGATGCTGGAGTGGTTTGCCATTTCCTTCTCTAGCTCATTTTACAGATGAAGAAACTGAGGAAGACAGGGTTAAGTGACTTGTCAAAGTTACGCAGCTAGCAAATGTCTGAGGCCATGTATGAACTCAGGTCTTTCTGTCTGCAAGCCTGGTACTCTATCCATTGTACCACCTAATAGGTAAATGCACCAATTTACATGAACTGGCAGTTTTCAAAGAAAGAGATTCAAATGATCAACAAGATGTAAAAAGGGGGGCTAAATTATTAATAATTAGAGAAATATGAACTAAATGATCTCTAAAGTATCATTTTATTCTTCAGATTGGCAAAGAGGAAAATGACAAATGTTGAAGGGGCTTTGGGAAAACACTCTAATGCATCGTTCTGGAAAATACTTTTGAATTATGCCCCCAAAGTTATATAACTGTACGTAACATTTGACCCAAAATATACCATTACTAGGTCTTCTCCTTAAAGAAAGAGGAAAAAGACCCAAATATACATAGCAACTCTTTTTTTTATCATAACTCAAAACTGGGAAGTAGAGGTTCTCATCTTTTGGCAAATGCCTAAACAAATTGTTCATACATGAGTAAAATAGAATATTATTATGTTATAAGAAATGATAAAAAGTGTAGTTTCAAAGGAAATGGAAAGACTTCGATGAATTTATTCACAGTGGATTGAGAAGAACTAGGAGAACAATATATACAATGACAATAACATTGTAGGGGAAAAAAATCCTTGAAAGACTTCAGAACTCTGATTAATGCAGTAATAAACCTTGAGTCCAGAAGACTAAAGATGAATCATGACACCCACCTCCTGCCAGAGAAATGAAGGGCTTAAAATCCACAATGAGAAATGAATATCTGCATAGCCAATGAAGGAACTTATTTTCCTGGATTATGCATGTTTTTGAGGGGTTTGCATGAGAGGGGGCGTGTAGTCGGGGGTGGAATATGCTTTAATTGTTCAGTTGTTGGGGACTGCAGTGGGAAGGAAAGGTAATAAATGCTTGTAAATACAATTTTGTAGAGGAGACTGGAAGTTCAGGAAGAAGCCAGTTTGTTAAGTTTAATTGCCATAAAAAGGCATCTATATTTGATCATAGAGGAAAGAGTCACTGGAATTATTGAGAAGCAAGGTGATTTGGTCAGATTTACACTTTAAGAATATCACATTGGCAGATGTGTTTTTAGAGAATAGAGTGGAATGAGTAGATACCTAGTTCTACTCCCTTAATTCTATAGAATACATTGAGGACTAGAGAGGCTCAGTGAGTTTTTTAATGTCTCATGGCTATTAAGTGATGGAAACAGGATACAAACCCAGATTTCCAGATTCTAAGCTCAGTATTCTTTTCCTCCCTCTAGGTGGGAATCACATACATGAGTCACTGAGGACAAAAGCATTGAACTGTGTCTATATGAAGCCAAAAGAGTTGATTAAATAGTGAAATATTGAGCCAATACAAAATTTTAGCATGTTTATACCTTTACAAAATGTTCCTAGAAATAATTTGAGCATATTCCTTATTTAAGGACAAAACTTAGGCTCCATTTATTCACTCAAATTGAAATCGAGTGTCATATTAGCCAGCTCGTCAAATTCCAATTTAGATGCAAGCAAACTTTTCTAATGACCCTAATAATAAACCTTGTCATTTCAGGCCTAGATTACTGGAAAAGTCTCCTAGCTGGCCTGACTCCATGCTGTCCTTTCACCAATCTGTCCTAAATACTGCTGCCAAACTAATCAAACCTGAAAGACTACTTTGATAATGTCAAATCTCTGTCCAGCAACTTTAAGTAGTTCTGTTTCCCCCTGCGTTGGCCAACTGTTTTTCTTGATTATGAAAGCAGACTTCTTCAATCATCTGACTCAGTTCCATCCCTACCACTCCATGTCGTCTCCTGCATCTTCTTTTCAACTTCCTCATCATTCTTCAGCGGGTACACGTACTTTGTGCTAATAAAACAAATGCATCATCCTCATAAATATTCTTATTTCACAAAATCATAGTCTCAGAGTTAAGAGGAGCTTCAACTTGAGTTGAGAGGTTATTTGGTCCAACTCATCCCTTTCCAGCAACCATCCTCATGAAGATGTTGCTTGACAATCCCAAATAGGGCAAAATCCACTCCCTTCTAAGCAATTACAATATACAAAATTGACTTGACTAATATTCTATTGGGATGTTCTCCTCAAGCAGAATGTCCTCTTTATTCTCCTTTTCTTGTTAAAATTCTGCTTATTTTCTAAATCCTTTATTATATTCTCTCCTCTTCTCAAAGACATTCTTGACTGTGCCAGACCCTATTTCTCTCTCCCTTTGCAGTATTCCTTTTGGAAATCTTTCTGGAAGACTCCCTTTCTTATTAGTGTTCTCTCTCCCCTCAAACTATGTTGTCCATATATATCTATATAAGAGGTATATCTCCCCAGAGGTAGATAATCTACTTAAGGACAAAGACTTTTTTTTTCTTCTGTAATTATATCTCCACCAGCACCTAGCACAATGTCTTACCCATGTTATTTATCCTTCATTTCAGAAAAGCACCAATGGCATTATGGGGCAACGTCTTCATTTGTGTGTTAATTGTATTTAAGTGAGGCAGAGCTGCACAAAGTCATCAGCCTCACTCTTTCTTCCAGAGTCATCCAGTGGCAAGACAAAAGTCAGGACCACTGGCCCAGGATTCATTGGATTACCTTGATGACTGAAGTTTGATACAACTCTAAGCACTTTATAGCACTTACTTCAGTCCCCTTCATGGCCATTGGCATAGTTTTAATCTGCCCATTCCATTTGGGAAATCTCCTCATGCTTGTGGTAGACATTCCCTTAATTCACTGATGGATTTGAGGCCTGTCATTTACCCTCAGCCTGTTTTAGTCCATTTGCCTAGACAGTTTTACCATAGTGTGGCTACCATGCAGGCTAGAGCTTCTTGGAGCCATGGATGAGAGTTAGGTGAAAAGGTGGCCACCAGAGGTGAATGAGCAGCAATCCTTTGTGCTAGTCCTCCTTTAATACTCCATATTCCATAAATAATACTTCATAAGTGCTTGATATTGTCACAAAACTTAGAGTCCAGACTATACAAATTCTGTATCAACTTATATAGTCTTATCAGCTCTTCCTTCACTCCTCTTTTGCCTTCCCAACTAGATTGCAAGCCTCTGAAAGGTAAGACTTCTGCCTTAAATGTCTTTGCATCTTTTATGTCTCTAGAACAATGCTGAGAATATTGTGGGGTGCTAGAAAGCCCATTTTTTTTAATGACTTAGAGTTATAGAGCTCATGCTGGAAGGGATCTTAGAAACTTTCTTGTCCAACCCCCCTATTTGACAGTTGAAGAAACTGAATCCTAGAGAAATTTAAGGATTTACTGAAGATCATATCCTTCTCCATACTTCTCCCCATACTCCTTTCCAGAGATATGGAGAAGTAGGAAGTGGCAGAGGCAGGATTTGGACACAAGTCCTTTAACTATAAATCCAATGTTATTTCCACTGCATTCATACTCCTCTTAACTTTGTCCTTGGTGAATCTTTTCTGCTATTTTGGAGAATTCTCAGCTTAGCACAGCCCTTGAACTAAGGTACTAGCAGAGCTCTAGAGCTGAAAGGGACCTTTGATATAATCTAGTCCAATTCTCATTTTATATCTGAGGAAATCAAGCTCCAGAGAAGTGAAATAATAGAATGAAAGTTATACAGGTAGTAAGAAGCAGAGTCAAGATTTGAATCCATGTCCTTTGACTCCAAATACTGTGTTCTTTGCATTTGACCATGCTGTTTCTTTTCTTTACAATGAAATAGTGCACACTTACAGCTGTCACCGTGTCAATATATTTTTGTCTTGCCTCTTATTACCTGGTTAAAGAGAAGTAGTAATGAATTTGAGGCTCAAAACTTCTATTGTGATGCTAATAGAGCATTCTCATGACATAGTCAAATTCTCTACTGAGCAGAATAGAATAGTAATCAAGGAATAATTTATTTGATAATAAATGATCTCATCAGATGGTAGCCTATTCCAACAGGTAACTTCCATGAATAGCTTCTGGAAATGGATTTAATTCTGGCAATGATTCCTGTTTTGTTCGCTGTTTTTGCAGCACTTATACCTTTACACTTTTTATTGAATGTACTAGGTGGCACAGTGGATAGAGTACTGGTCCTGGAGTCAGGAAGACCTGAGTTCAAATTCAGCCTCAGAAACTTATTAGCTATGTGACCCTGGGCAAATCATTTAACCCAGTTTGCCTCAGTTTCCTCATCTATAAAATGAACTGAGAAGAAAATGACAAACTACTCTTCTATATTTAACAAGAAAACCCCAAATGAGGACATGGAGAGTTGGACATGATTGAAACTGAATGGCAAAACTTTTTATTTTCTTTTTAAATTTTTGGTCTCAGTAATTGAAATGAAGAGACTCACTGAGAATACATATAGAAGTCAGAAATAATACATTTTCCTCATAGTAATGGCTCCTATGCTTTTGTCCTCCTGGCCTGTGAGAAGTAGGAAAGGGATTTTATTTTCCTATACAATGAACATATGTAAACAGAAATTTGACTACTGCCTATTCAAATACAATTTTTTTTTCATTTAAGACTTCCGGGAGTCAAGATGGTGGAGTAAGCAGTAAATCACCATAACTTTCCCATATTCTTCTCCAAACAACCATAAAATATCTCCTGGGAACAAATCCTGGAACAGCAGAACCAACAAAAAGACAGGGTGAAACAATCATTTAGCCCAAGAAATTTGGAAGATTGGCAAAAATGGTCTGTCTTAGTGGAGTGAAAGGGGAATGTAGTCCAGGACAGGAAGCATCCCAGAAAGCCAGCAGTAAGCCCCACCTCAGCAAACCAGAGGGGGATCCTGAATGCCAGTGCAGTAGATCAGGCAAAGCCTAACACTAGGACCCCACCATGTGCCTTGGTATAGCCAGGCAGACTTCAGCTCAGAGAAAGACCATGTGCTTCAGCATAGCCCTGGGCAAATAGGCAGCCACCAGCAGCCAGACCACTTTGTGCTCCAGTATTGTCCCAGAAAAACACAGAAATATCCCCCCACAGTACACACTAGCACTAGGATCCTGGTTCAGCAGCAGGTAAACCACCAGACCCCTACAGCTTCCAGCAGCACCAGCCACCCCTCACAATACACCCTCAGTGAAGCAATAGACATGAGGATCCTCCACGGGCTTCAGGGCAACAGAAGTGCAGTACCAAATAAACAACCAGGGCCTGCAGTCCCTAGCACAAGAAACCTCAGACAGAGTCCCTTACACCCTCAGAGCAGAGTTCAAATTTAAAAGAATGGAAAAAAGCCAAAAAATATGAGCAAAAAACAATAACAAAAAAAAAAAAAAAATAAAAAACGGACCATAGAAAATTATTATGGTAATAGAGAAGATCAAGATACAAACTCCAGAAAAGGATAATAGTGTAAAAAACACCTATAGGCAAAACCCAAAAGAAAACTGGGAAGTGGTTTCAAGCCCTGAAAGAACTCATGGAAGAGTTCAAAAAAGAGCTTAAAAACCCTATGAGAGAGGTAGAATAAAAATTGGGAAAAGAAATAAGAGTGATGAAAGAGAATTACACAAAAAGAGTCAAGAGCTTGGAAAAGAAAACAACTGCTTAAAAAGTAGAATTTGCCAAATGGAAAAGGAGATACAAAGATACACTGAAGAAAATAAGTCCTCAAAAAGTACAACTGGCCAAATGGAAAAGGAAGCACAAAAGCTAACTGAGGAAAACAACCCTTTAAAAGTTAGAATTGGGCAAGTGGAAGCTAATGACTCTATGAGACAACAAGAATCAATGAAACAAATTCAAAAGAATAAAAAAAAAAGAAGAAAATGTAAAATCTCATTGGAAAAACAACTGACTTGGAAAATAGATCTAGGAGAGACAATGTCAGAATCATTGGACTACCTGAAAGCCATAATCAAAAAGAAGATTTAGACAACATTTTTCAAGAAATTGTCCAGGAAAATTGCCCTGATGTCCTAAAAGCATAAGGCAAAATAGACATTGAAAAAAATCAATAGATTACCTGAGGAAAGAGTTCCCCAAATAAAAATGCCAAGAAACATTATAGCCTAATTATAGAACTATCAGGTTAAGGAAAAAAAATACTGCAAGTGACCAGAAAGAAACAATTTAAATATTGGGGAGTCATGATCAGAATTACACAGGACTTAGCAGCTGCAATGTTAAAGTATTGAAAGTCATAGAACATGATATTCCAGAAGGCAAAGGAGCTAAGACTACAACCAATAATCACCTACCAGGCAAAATTAAGTATAATATTTCAAGGGAAAAGATAATCATTCAAAGAAATAGAAGGATTTCAAGCTTTCAACAAAGAGAAGATCAGAACGGAACAAAAATTTTGATCTCCAATATCGAGGTCTAGGAGAAGCCTAAAAAGGGAAAAGAAAACATAAATGGTTCAATGGAGCTGAACTGTTTACATCCCTACATGGAAAGATGATATTCCTAATTCTTAAAAATTGAACCACTAATAATTTTTGTTTTTGTTGTTTGTCCTTCATTCCTGAAGAGGACCATGGCATCAGGAAGCTGATGTCATGACTTGCAAATGAATTGGTTTTAATTGAGGGAGAGCTGTGCAAAATCACCAACCTTACTTTTTCCTTCAGAACCATCTAGATCCAGTGGCAAGATACAGATTAGGAAGACTGGAGATGGTCCCTGATGCAGTGGGAGATAGTGGCCTTTTTAAGCTAAGGTCTTTCCAAGTTCTCTCTTTGACTAAGGCAATGCCCATTCAGTGATTAAGGCTTGGTTAGAAATGACTGGGAAAATAACCTCTTTTACCTAATTAAAAAAAATCAATCGGAGAGGAGAAGACCCTCAAGATTTGTGGCCTAAACAGAAACATTTAATATTTACATTTACTCTGAGCCAACAGGGCCCAAACAATGACCACTAAATGGGACTTGGGCTTGGACCCATTGTTGTCCAGTCAATGAGAACCAGAGTGAATTGGGTTTAAGGCATGGTCTTTAAGAAGAAAATCTAGGCCACAGAAAGAAAGGAAGCAACTAAAAGTGCCAAGTTGGATCCTCAATAGGGCAGCTCAGACTACTCACAGGTTATTGTTTGTCATTCTTTCTCAAAGAGGACCATGGCATCAGGAAGATGATGCTATGACTTGCAAGTGAATTTGGATTTAAATGAGAGAAAGTTGTGCAAAGTAGCCAGCCTTACTTTCTAGTCTGGAGACATCTGGGTCCAGTGGCCACCACTAATAGTACAGTTAGAAGTAATTGTCATAGACAGAGGGTATGGGTATAAGGTGAATTTGAGGGAATGACATTAAAAAAATATAGAGGATGAGAAAGAGGAGTACACTAGGTGCAGAAGAAAGGGGCAGGTGGAATGTGTAAATTATTTCACATGAAGAGACATGAAAAAACTTATTAGAGTGGAGGGGAAAACGGGAGGGTAGATGATGGGCATTATTCTCATCAATGTTGGCTCAAAGAGGGAATAATATACACAACCAACTGAGTATAGACATCTCTCTCACCCAACAGGAAAGTAGGAGTGGAGGAGATTAAGTATAGGGGTGTGGGGGAGTGAACTAACAGAAGAGAGGACAGACTGAGGAAGAGAGGACAAACAGGAGGAAAAATAGGATGGAGGGAAATACACAGTTAGTAATCTAAGGACCAAATAAAGTTTCTTTTCAGTACCCCAAATACCCACTATGCTCTTCATTTCGTGTACCCAGTGAGCTGTATTTCTGGCCATTTGGGAACTCAGTTCCTTCATCTGCAAAATAGAATAAAATGTTTATACTCTCAAAAATATAAAATGAAATTTATTTTTTCTGAACTTAAGAAGTGAAACAAGCATTTCCATAACATTTTGAGGGGAAAAAAAAGATGATTACACATGAAACTACAAATCTATTATGTAGAATTTGCTATCCCTTTTAAATATATAATAAAGTTATCATTTAACTTTCTTTTTTTTTCTTCTTTCCCCACTCCTCCTAACCTAGATATGGCTACCAATACATATAAATGTGTGTATGTGTGTGTGTGTATACACTATAAAACTATTCAACATATACTTCTATTTATCAGTTCTTTCTTTGGACGCAGATAACATCTTCCTTCACCACTCCTTTGTAGTTAATTTGGGGATTTATAACACTCAAAATTACTTTGTCACTCAAAGTAGTTCTTTTATTTATTTATTTATTTATTTATTTGTTTGTTTGTTTATTTATTTATTTATTAATAAATTTATTTATTTTTAGTTTTCAACATTTACTTCCACAAGATTTTGAGTTCCAAATTTTCACCCCATCTTGCCCCTCCCCCCACCCCAAGATGCCATGCATTCTGAATACCCCCTCTCCAAGTCTGCTTTCCCTTCTATCTCTCCCCCCTTCTCTTAACCCCTTCCCCTTCAATTTTCCTGTAGGGCAAGATAGATTTCTGTACCCCATTTCCTGTATTTCTTATTTCCCAGTTGCATGTAAAAACATTTTTTTAAACATGTATTTTTAAGACTTTGGGTTCCAAATTTTCTCCTCCCCACCCACCCTCATTGAAAAGGCAAGCAACTCAATATAGGTTATTCATGTGCAGTCATGCAAAACACTTCCATAGTAGACATGCTGTGAAAAACTAACTCTATTTCCCTTAATCCTATCCTGCCCCCACCCATATATTCTATTCTTTCTTTTGACCCTATCTCTCCTCAGAAGTGTTTGCTTCTGATTACCCCCTTTCCCAATCTGCCCTCTCTCTATCATTCCCCTGCTCTCTTGTCCCCTTCTCCCCCTATTTTCCTGCAGGATAAGACAGATTTCCATACCCAACAGAGTGTGTATGTTATTCCCTCCTTAAGTCAAATCCTATGAGAATAAGATTTACTCATTCCCTCTCACCTTCCCCATTTCTGCTCCACTATAAGAGCCTTTTCTTTTCTGTTTTTTTTTGTGAGATGATTTACCCCATTCTACCTCTCCCTTTTTCCTTCTCCTAGTGTAATCCTCTCTCACCCCTTAATTTTATTCTCCAAATATGACCCCTTCATCTTCAACTCACCCTGTGCCCTCTATCTATCTATCTATCTA
>NW_020954575.1:11806976-11808270 GCF_900497805.2 Vombatus ursinus | reverse complement strand
TTCTCCTAGTGTAATCCTCTCTCACCCCTTAATTTTATTCTCCAAATATGACCCCTTCATCTTCAACTCATCCTGTGCCCTCTATCTATCTATCTATCTATCTATCTATCTATCTATCTATCTATCTGTCTATCATCTATCTATATACATAAATATAAGTTTTCCCTCCAACTACCCTAATACTGACAAAGGTCTCATGAGTTACAAATATCATCTTTCCATGCAGGAATGTAAACAGTTCAACCTTAGTAAGCGTCTTCTGATTTCTCTTTCCTGTTTACCTCCTCATGTTCCATTTGAGTCTTGTATTTGAAAGTCAAATTTTCTATTCAGCTCTGGTCTTTTCATCAAGAATGCTTGAAAGTCCCTTATGTCACTGAAAGACCATTTTTTTTTCCCCTGAAGGATTATACTCAGTTTTGCTGGGTAGGTGATTCTTGGTTGTAATCCTATCTCCTTTGCCCTCCAGAATATTATATTCCATGCCCTGAGGTCCCTTAATGTAGAAGCTGCTAAATCTTGTGTTATCTTGATTGTGTTTCCACAACACTTGAATTGTTTCTTTCTGGCTGCTTGTAATATTTGCTCCTTGACCTGGGAACTCTGGAATTTGGCTACAATATTCCTAGGGTTTTTCCTTTGGGGATCTCTTTCAGGAGGAGATCGGTGGATTCTTTCAATTTCCATTTTGCCCTCTGGTTCTAAAATATCAGGGCAGTTTTCCTTGATAATTTCTTGAAAGATGATGTCTACCCTCTTTGTTTGATCATGGCTTTCAGATATAAATTTTTAATAATTTTTGAATTCTCTCTCCTGGATGTATTTTCCAGGTCTGTTGTTTTGTCAATGAGATATTTCGCATTATTTTCTATTTTTTCATTCTTTTGGTTTTGTTTTACAGTGTCTTGATTTCTCATAAAGTCACTAGCTTCCAATTGCTCTATTCTAATTTTGAAGGAAGTATTTTCTTCATTAATTTTTTGGACTTCCTTTTCCATTTGGCTAATTTTGATATTTAGGGCATCCTTCTCCTCATTGTCTTTTTGGACCTCTTTTGCCATTTGGGTTAGGCTATTTTTTAAGGTGTTATTTTCTTCAGTATTTTTTTGGGTCTCCTTTAGCAAGCTATTGACTTGTTTTTCATGATTTTTTTGCATCACTCTCAGTTTTTCCTCTACTTCTCTTACTTGCTTCTCAGAATCCCTTTTGAGCTCTTCCAAGGCCTGGGACTGATTCATATTTTTTGCGGAGATTTTGGATGTAGGAGCTTTGGCTTTGTTGTCTTCTTCTGGTT
>NW_020954575.1:11688196-11806876 GCF_900497805.2 Vombatus ursinus | reverse complement strand
TTTGCATCACTCTCAGTTTTTCCTCTACTTCTCTTACTTGCTTCTCAGAATCCCTTTTGAGCTCTTCCAAGGCCTGGGACTGATTCATATTTTTTGCGGAGATTTTGGATGTAGCAGCTTTGGCTTTGTTGTCTTCTTCTGGTTGTATGTTTTGATCTTCTTTGTCACCAAAGTAAGATAATATAGTCTGACTCTTTTTGCGCCGCTTACTCATGATCCCAGTCAATTACATGAGTTTTAAACTCTTTGTTAAGGTCTGCTTCCAGTGTAGAGGATATACTGTCCCAAGCTTTGGGGGTTTGTGCAGCTGTTTTCAAAGGTACTTCTAGGGACCTGAAAATTTTCAGTTCTTCCAAGGTGGTATGATAAGGGGTGAGGTGTTTCCTCTCCACCACCACTACAAGCTCCACCACTCCAGCGCTCTTCCTCGCCCCACTACTGCGCCTCAGAACTGTGACCCAGATCCAAGCATGGGCAAAGCAAGAGATTCCTGCCTCATCACTGGCAAAGAGATCCCTGCAATCCCCCTCTGATCAGCCACTCGATTCCCCCTCATTCTGTGGGCCAGACGCTCAGGAGGCAGCTGTGGCCCGTGCTCGGGACTTGTGACTGAGACCTAGCTTCTTATCTCACTGTAGTCACAGATTTTTCCCACTGACCTTCTAAGTTGTCTTTGGCCCTCCTGGGTGGAGAAGTCTGGAAACTGCTGCAGTTGCCCATGATTCAGTCCTCTGAGGCCTGCTCCAGGGTAGCTGTGATCTCTGTGCCCACACTGCACTGCACTCCCCTCTCCGCCTGGAGCAATAAACCTTTCCAATCAACCATCCAGGGTGTCTTGGGCTGGAAATTTTTTTCACTCTGTCTTTTTGTAGGTTCTGCTGCTTTAGAATTTGTTTAGAGGCATTTTTTTATAGGTATTTGGAGGGGTTTTGGGGGAGAGCTCAAGCAAGTCACTGCTTTTACTCCACCATCTTGGCTCTGCCCTGTATTTTGTCCAAAGCTGTTTTTAAAACAATATTGCTGTTACTGTATCTAATCTTCTCTTGGTTCTGCTAATTTTGCTCTTCATTATGTTGTGCAAGTCTATCCATGTTTTCCTAAGATCATCGGGCTCATCATTTATTATAGCACAGTAATATTTCATCACAATCATATACCACAACTTCTTTAGCCATTCCTCAGTTGACAGAAATCACCACATTTTCCAGTTCTTTGCCACCACAAAGAAAGCTGTTATAAATATTATAGAACATATAGGTTATTTTCTTTTTTAGTAATTGTATTGCTGGGTCATAGTGTATAGGTGGTTTAATAACTCTCTGGGCATAGTTCTAGATTGTTGTTCAAAATAGTTGCATAAGTTCACAGTTCCACCAATAATGAATTAGTGCCTCAAATTTTCTACATCCTCTCCAAAATTTGTTGCTTTCCTTTTCAATCATTTTAGCCAATTTGTTAGGTGTGAAATGATATTTCAGGGTAGTTTTAATTTGCATTTTTCCAATCAATAATGATTTAGAGCAGTTCTTCATATGACTATAAATTGTTTTGATTTCTTCATTAGAAAATTGCCTGTTCATATCTTTTAACTATTTAACAGTTGGAGAATGACTCATATTCTTACAGATTTGACAGAATTCTTTATATATTTGAGATATACGACCTTTATCTGAAAATCTGTAAATAACTTCCCCCCCCAATTTTTTTTTTTGCTTTCCTTTTGATCTTGGCTTCATTTGCTTTATCTCTACAAAACCTTTTTAATTTGATATAATTGAAATTTTTCATTTTATACCTCACACCGCTTTTATTTTCTTCTTTATTCATAAATTGTTCTCCTATCTGTAAATCTGATAGGTAATATTTTCTATGTCCTTCAATTTTTCTTGTAATATCTCTCTTTTTATCTAGGTTATGTATCCTTTTTGACCTTATCTTGATAAATGCTGTAAGATATTGGTTTATGCCCAACTTCTATTATACTGCTTTCCAGCTTTCCCAACAATTTTTATCAAATAATGAATTTTTATCCCCAAAACTTGTCTTTACATTTGTCAAGCACAAGCTTATTATAGTCATTTGCTGTTTTAAATTCAAGCACAAATTAATAAAAGATGTAAAAACTTCTTCTTTAGAGTACTGCTCTAGGTATGGTGGTATTATAATGGGCAGATAGTTAAATTTTCTGGAGATTTAAGATAAGCAGGAAAGATCTGGACAAGAACCAAATAATGTCCAATAATTTAAAGTTCATTAACAAATGTAAACTAAAAAAACAATTTTCTCATTTACTCCTAATTTTTGTCTCTCTTCTACTGGATTCTACTCCTGACTCTCAGAACTTTTTCATCTCATCACTCTGAATAAGAAGTCATATCTTTTCACCCTGGATATGTTTATATCCTATAGCCTTCTCTTTTGATTGGTGAATCTGCAGCACATACCACCATTTTATGAGTTGCCCAATCCATGGCATCTCATATTTCATTTCCAGTTCCATTTGTAATTTTTGGACTGTTCTACCTCTTTCCTGCATTCTAGTCCCATGTAAGTACCCTTCCCACCCCCACCCCCACCAATCTTATCTTTATCCTTATCCCCTGATTCTACTTTCCAGATCCCTTTATGTGTTGTCTACCCCCAACACACATACACACACTTTTTGAGGCTGGGACTGTTTTGTTTGTTTATTTGTTGTATCCTTGGCCCTTATCACAGTCCCTCAGATAAATGCTTAATAAATATCTTGTCTTTCTGTTTATCTGTCTATTTATTATCAATATGTCTATACTTAGATAGATCTACCATTTCACTAATGTGAGCACTCTCTCCAAAGATGTGAGTTAAAGGTCATCTATACATTCTCATTGTGGTTTTTTTGTATTGATGTCAATGTCTTCTCATAGATGTTCCCCTATGCTACCCCTCATAGTGGGGACTTTTGTACAGATCCCTTAAAATTTCATAGATACCAGTGGAGCACACAGGCTCTTCATTGGTCATCTCTCACTTTTGCTCTTTGACCAATCTAACCTGCCCGTTATACATATCTAAACAGTATCTTATAGTCTATTTTTTCCCATGAATCTTCATTAGTAAGGTGTCACCAACTACTTGAGCTATCCAGGTACCTCTCAATTATCTTTTCTGTGACCTTCAATTTGAATTGGTCAGACACTATGATCTTCCCTGGTTTTCAGTTTAAGAAAAAAAGCATTGGGAAAATGTTATTAAAAAGTAGAAGTGCCCTTATTTCAGGGAGAATATTGAAATAATTCAAAACACTGCACAATTTTTCAAAAGAAGTTCATCCTATTTCCCCCTTCTGTTCACTTCTGGGCACCAGTTCATTATTCCTCTGTGTGGGGTCATAGAATCATAGATTTAGAGCTGGAAGGGAACTTAGGGGTCAACTTCATCATTTTACAGATAAGGAAATTAGAGCACAGAAAAGCTTAAGTGACATGTCTAGAACATTTGAAGTGGCATTTAAACTCAGGTCTTCCTAATTCCAAGTTTAATACCCTATCCACTATACCAAGATGCCAAGATGTAAGAACTGATGCCTAGCTTGATGAGTTATCAACCCAACTGGGTATCACAGTCTGTCCAGTAGGCATTCTTAATGCACTTTTTGTTGTCATTTATTTTTCCTGAGTGGATAGTTAGGTCAAACCAGTGGTGTGCTGATAAATGTTTAAGAACTAGTTCTCTGTTAAAAGAAATGCACATACACATATATACATAAATGTGTGTGTGTGCATGCATGGCACACTTTTATGTTTAATCTGTATTATTAACATTTCTTCCATCACTTTCTTAAGTCTAGATAATCAACAAAACAATAAATCAAGCCCCACTTGAATCACTTGACACTCTGCAAGGTGTAAATGTTCTGACTGAAAATCTGTCAATTGGCAGGACGAGTTTGAGTTGCCCTCCGCACATTCCTGGACCACTTTTGAGTGATTATGTATTTTGTCTAGGCAACTCTGCAGTGTTAAATGTCATCCAAAAGGAGAACTACTACTGCTACTACTACTAAATACACACATTTTTTGTCCCATCTGAACTCTGCAATTGACATCTTTTTATTTTTATATGGTGAGCGTTTGTGTCCCTGTTTTATGCTTTGCTTGATATTAAAATCCCTCCAAATCAAATTATCGATATTGTTACACATTTCAAAGAATATTACATGATTTTGACATATGCATGAAAGAGAACAGTTGAAGAACAACTTTTATGATGACATTTTGTTTTACATTAAATCATAGCTTAAAAAAACTCAGCAAATAATAAACAGCTGGATGTTTATTCCTTACATATTTTGGAAAATTAAATTACTGTACAGATGTGTTCTCCTGTTGAATATAATTTGACAAAGCCTTTCTCATGCTTTTATTAAGTATTCCAATGACATATTTTGTGTATATGTCATATGCATTTGTATGTATGCAATATTCTTAATCTTTTAAAAATCCTGTAGTTGGAAAAGAAGCATAGGGATTGGAAATTATTGATATAATTGTTTTTCTTGTAATAATAAGGTTCAGGATGTTCCTTAATACTTTGTCTTTTCAAAATATGCAACATTGTTGTGCCTCAGAGAACAATACTTCTCTTTATCTACTTGGAATCAACTAGCTGCTCTTCTTACTTTTATTTTCTTCAGTACCATTCCCACTTCCTCATGCGATATATCTGAGGCTGTGATGTCAGATTCCAAATGTTATGGCTTCTGGTCATTTGATGGAGAAAAGAATTTCTTATAGTAATCTTTAATTGTTTTTCCATTTTTCATGTTTCTTTTATTACTTACAGTTTTTTCCCCATAAAAAAAAAAAAACTTTATTTGATTGGAAATGTGCAACTATAAAGAGATTGATTGCCTGATATATGATTCAGGCAGACTGGCCTTGATAGAAGAGAAGAAAGAACTTAGAAGCAAAGTTGATAGCAAGATGAATTATAGTTACTGCTGATAGATAAAAGATGTTAAGCTCTTGAAGCAGTGGGAGCTAACCACAAACTGAATTACTCTAACAAGAAGACTTACACAGCCTATATGGGATTGAGGGAGTAGAGCAAAGACAGCAGAGTAGAGCTAAATTATTCCATCATTTCCCTCCGAACAACTTTAAAACAATGGCTCAAATCAATTTTTGAAGCAGCAGAGCTAACAAAAGGTCAGGGTGAGACATTTTTCCACCCTAAGACAACTTAGGAGGTCAGCAGTAGAGCTCTATGACACTAATGTGAGGGCACATGAAGGCAGCAGCAGTGGTGGACAGCAACAGCAACAACAGCAGTAGCAATTTCCAGAGCTCACAGCTTGGAACAGAAAAGGGATTACAAGGTAGTCTTTGCTGGCACTGGATGTAGGTGTTGCTCATTTTCCACTCTATTGCATCACACATCTCTGGATCACAGTTCCAAGGTGGAGAGTAGTTCTTGTGGTCAGCCACAAGGCAGCAAAAGCCCTGGTCACAGTTCCAAAGCAAGGAGGATTGTTAGCACTTATAGTTTCAGGATAACTGGGGACATGGTCAGTTCCATGGTCAAGAGGAGTACTAGAATTTGTGGCTATTGGGGAGTAGGATGCCTTCCTGGGTAAAAACCAGAGCACAGACCAGGGTAAAAGTGACCATATCTTCCAAGATCACACCACCTTGGAAGCATTGAAAATTTGTATGTGCACAGTACCAGCTCTGAAAATAGCAATGTGAAAAAGCCTGAAGTTGAGACAATGTTTCCCCACTTCCAAGTGAGCAGAGCCCAACTTTAAAATAAAATTTAAAGTAAAAAAACAGGCTAGAAAAATGAGCCAACAACAGCAATGAAAAAGAACCACCATAAAAAACTACCACAAGTGTCAGGGAAGACCAAGACACAAATTCAGACAAAGACTGCAATGTGAAAATAGCTACAAAGTGTCAAAAATACTAATTAGATACAAGCCCAACAAAAATTCCTGAGAGAGTTATAGAAAAAGATAATAATGGTAGAGGAAAAAATGAGAAAAGAAAAGAATGATACCAGCAAATCATGAAAAGAAAATTAACAGTTTGGTAAAAAAGCCACAAAACATACTGGAGAAAATAACATCTTAAAAAAACAAAATTGGCCTAATGGTAATAGAGACACAAAAATTAACTGAAGAAAAGAATTCCTTAAAAACTATAATAGATCAAGTTAAAAAGGTTTACCAAAATTTACTGAAGAAAATAACTTCTTAAGAAGTAGAATTGGCAGGGGCAAAGACAAGATGGCAGAATAAAAGCAGTGACTTGCTTGAGCTCTCCCCCAAATCCCTCAAAATACCTGTAAAAATGGCTCTACACAAATTTTAAAGCAGCAGAACCCACAAACACCAAAGACAACTTAGAAGGTCAGTGGGAAAAGTCTGTGACTGCGGTGAGAGAGAGAAGTTCAGTCCCAATCCCAGTCCCCAAGTGCAGCCCTAGGGCAGTGGCTGCCTCCAGAGTTTCTGGCCCACAGACTGAGGGGGAATCAGTTTGCTGATCAGAGGGGTATTGCAGGGACCTCTTTGCCAGTGCTGAGGCAGGACTCTCTTGCTTTGCCCATGCTTGGATCTGGGTCACAGCTTTGGATGGCAGTCCTGGGGGTGAGGAGGAGCGCTGGCATGGTGGAGCTTGTAATGGCAGTGGAGAGGAAATTCTCCTCACATTTCCAAAGCAGAAAAGAGTACTTGTGGTCACTCATAGACCATAGCACAGGCCAGGAAAGGGGGAAACACCTCACCCCTTATCATACCACGTTGGAAGAACTGAAAATTTTTAGGTCCCTAGAAGTATCTCTGAAAACAGCTGCACAAAATCCTGGAAACTTGAAACAGTACATTCTCCACACTGGAAGCAGAACCCTACCTTAACAAAGAATTTATAACTCAATGAATTGACTGGAATCATGACCAAACCTCACAAAAAAAAAAAGAAAAAGTGAGACCATAGAATCTTTCTTTTGTAACGAAGAAGATCAAAATATACAACCAGAAGAAGACAACAAAGTCAAAGCTCCTTCACCCAAAATCTCCAAAAAAAATATGAATCAGTCCTAGGCCATGGAAGAACTCAAAAAGGATTTTGAGAAGCAAGTGAGAGAAGTAGAGGAAAACCTGGGAAGAGAAATGAGAGTGAGGCAAGAAAATCATGAAAAACAAATCAACAGCTTGCTAAAGGAGACCCCCCCCCAAAATACTGAAGAAAATAACACCTTAAAAACAGCCTAACCCAAATGGCAAAAGAGGTCCAAAAAGACAATGAGGAGAAGAATGCTTTAAAAAGCAAAACTGGCCAAATGGAAAAGGAAGTCCAAAAGCTTAGTGAAGAAAATACTTCCTTAAACAGTAGAATGGAGCAATTGGAAGCTAGTGACTTTATGGGAAATCTAGACACTGTAAAAAAAAACCAAAAGAATGAAAAAATAGAAAACAATGTGAAATGCTCATTGGAAAAACAACTGACCTGGAAAATAGATCCAGCAGAGATAACTTAAAAATTATTAGACTATCTGAAAGCCATGATCAAAAAAAGAGCCTAGTATCATCTTTCAAGAAATTATCAAGGAAATCTGTCCTGATATTCTAGAACCAGAGGGCAAAATAAAAATGGAAAGAATGCACCAATCACCTCCTGAAAGAGATCCCCAAAGGAAAACTCCTAGGAATATTGTAGACAAAATCCAGAGTTTTCAGTGAAGGACAAAATATTGCAAGCAGCCAGAAAGAAGCAATTCAAGTATTGTGGAAACACAAATCAGATAACACAAGATTTAGCAGCTTCTACATTAAAGTATTTGAGGACTGGGAATATAATATTCTGGAGGGCAAAGGAGATAGGTTTACAACCAAGAATCACCTACCCAGTAAAACTGAGTATAATCCTTCAGGGGAAAAAAATGGTCATTCAGTGAAATAGAGAGCTTTCAAGAATTCTTGATGAAAAGACCAGAGTTAAATAGAAAATTTGACTTTCAAATACAAGACTTGAGTGGAACATGAAGAGGTAAACAGGAAAGAGAACTCATAAGAGACTTATTAAGGTTGAACTGTTTACATTCTTTCCTGAAAAGATGATATTTGTAACTCATGAGACCTTTGTCAGTATTAGAGTAGTTGGAGGGAAAAAAAAAATATATATATATATATATATATATATAGAGAGAGAGAGAGAGAGAGATAGATAGATAGATAGATAGATAGATAGATAGAGAGATAGATAGAGAGATAGAGAGATAGATACATAGATGGCACAGAATGTGTTTAAGATGAAGGGGTGATATCTGGAGAATAAAATTAAGGAGTGAGAGAGGATTATACTGGGAGAAGGAGAAAGGGAGAGCTAGAATGAGGTAAATTATCTCACATAAAATAGACAAGAAAAGGCTTTTATAGTGGAGGGGAAACAGGGGAAGGTGAGAGGGAATGAGTGAATCTTATTCTTATAGGATTTGGCTTAAGGAGGGAATAACATACACACTCAATTGGGTATGGAAATCTATCTTACCCTACAGGCAAATAGAGGGGCAAGGGGACAAGAGAGCAGGGGGATGACAGAAGGGAGGGCAGACTGGGGGAGGGGGTAATCAAAAGCAAACACTTCTTAGGAGGGACAGGGTCAAAAGAGAGAATAGAATAAATGGGGAGCAGGATAGGCTGAAGGGAAATATAGTCAGTTTTTCACAACACAACTACTATGGAAATGTTTTGCATGACTACACATGTATAAACTTTATCGAGTTGCTTGCTTTTTCAATGAAGGTGGTTGGGGAGGGAGGAAGGGACAAAATTTGTAACCCAAAGTTTTAAAAACACATGTTAAAAAAAATTGTGTTCACATGCAGCTGGGAAATAAGAAATACAGGTAATGGATATAGAAATCTACGCTGCCCTACAGGAAAATAAAGAGGAGGGGGATAAGAGAAGGTGGGGAGAGAAAGAAGGGAGGGTAGATTAGGGGAATGGGTATTCAGAAAGCATGTCATCTTGAGGTGGGGGGAGGGATGAGATGGGGAGAAAATTTGGAACTCAAAATCTTGTGGAAATGAATGTTGAAAACTAAAAATAGATAAATTTTTTAAAACATTAAAAAATAAAATTAAAAAATTAAAATAAAAAAAGGAGAATTGGCCAAAGGTAAAACAAGGTCAGTGAAAAAAAAATTCCTTAAAAATTAGAATTGGAGGGAAGAAAAACCAGGGCAAAAAGACAGTTACATGACAACTTAATTATATATTTCATGGGAATACCAAGTTGTACATGATGGATTTGCAGTTTCATGTACAATCATCATTTTTTCCCCTAATCTACTATGTTATGGAAATGTTTCTTTTATTTATCCAGTTCAAAATGAAATAAATGGACATAGAATAAGGTATATGCTATTAATTGTTCTGTGACATGGTTTTCCTAAACTAGTTTTCTTTATTTCAATGGAACGTTCCATGATTTTTTTGGGGGGTGTGGTTAAGTGGAGATGGCCTTGGTGTCCCCCCCCCACACAGAGTCAACATTAAAACTTCAAAGAACTCAAATGAACCAATTGTCTACCATTCTTAAATGATGGGAAAAATAATATATCTAGTTTCCTTAAATAGTATATAGCCAAACATACCTTTCTCTGCATCTGTGTCATTAAAAGCCATATTAAGAACTTCCTTTTCATTGATTTTGCCTTAAAAATTTATTCCCTTACAAAAGATATTTACTTTATATTTATTTTTCTGGAAATGCACGACTTTCCTTCTTCCATTGACTGTGACTATTTTTGGGACTTGATTTACTTTCCAATTCTTCACTTAACAGGGTTGTCTCATGATTTTCTACAATCTCTTATAGGCAACTAAGACAAATAGCACTCATTATGAAATGTAACCTCAGTGCATTTAAATGATAGAATTTTTCATCAAAAGATACGAAGAAGAAAACAAACATCTAATATAGAAGTTCTTGGTTTAATTGGGCTAGATAAATTAAAAATCTCACACATCAATGCCAATCAATCAGTAGGCATTTATGAATGGCTTCCTTTTTTCTGGGCACTGTAATAAGGCCTAAGGATACAAAGACAAAAAACAAAACAGAACAGAAACCAAAAATACTTGGTGCCCTCAAAAAGGCCACATTCTATTGAAGAAAGCATTGTGAAAATAGAAAAATGCAACACCTGCTTGTAATAATTAGCTTATTTTAAGACTAGTGGCACTGTAATGTCTCCTAAGCTAGACCTGTTGATCTCCTTTTGCGTTTAGACGTATTGTTGTTGTTTGTTCTCAGTTTTCAAAGATGATGACAGCACAAGGGTGTGTCTAGTGCATGAAAAGGATTTAAATGAGGCAGAGTTGTACAAAGTTATCAGCTTCACCCTTTCTTGCAGAGACATGAAAGTCCAGTGGCAGGACAAAAGTGAAGACAACTGGAGATGGCCCTGGATGCAGTGGATGACCTTAGCATCACAACACCTGCTTCAGCTGCCTTCAGGGCCATTGGAACATATTGTTCTCATCTGCCCATTCTGACAGGGGATGTCTTGACGTGCTTCAGGTAGACATCTCCTAACTCACCTATAAGTTTGAGGCCTATCGGTTATTTTCAGCCTGGTGTAGCCCATCTTCTGAGATGATTTTCCCAGGATGTGGCTACCGTGCATGCTACAGCTTCTTGGAGCCACAAATGAGAGTTGGGTGAAAGGTGGACACCAAAAATAGATGAGCAGCCCTGAAAAGGGCTTGAAGAACCCTCACATCAGAGGTGTTAGTCCTCCTTGAAAACCTTATATTTTATATTTATATATATTTAGATGAAAAAATATAATATTAATCATATTTTCTCTAAGCTTCTAGTTAGGAATTTCTAACATTTGTCATAGGTTGGGCTTTCTACATTAACTTATATTTATAACATATAACATATTTATCTTTAGTTATATTTAACTTATAACTTATATTTATTAGCTTTATATGACTCTATTCTTTCCTCTACACTTCTAGACCCTCAAGATTTCTATCTGATTCTTAGACAGTATTTCCCTTTTGCAAAAATCCATAGGGTATGGTCAAATCTCTCATTCAATGTCACTGATTGATTCAAGAAGGTGAATATACCCTGTTGAGATTGACTCACTCAAAAAGTATTTAGATAAAAAAGTAATTACTTTTAATTATGATTGAATAATCAATTGTACCTTACTCTGACAGAGGTATATGCAAGACACAAAGAGAATAAAAAGAAAATAGCCTTAGAGCGGATAGCGCTAGTAGTTAGGCATGCTGGAAAGAGGGTCTTGTTGAATGTAAAATTTAAGATGTCTTGAAGAGAATCTGAGATTTTAGAAGTGGAGGTGAGAAGAGAGAGCATTCTAAGCATAAGAAACAGAGTGCAAAGGTACATGATGTATCATTTGTGAATCCCAGTAAACAGATCTATATAGCCAGACTGTACAATGAAGGAAATTATGGAAGAAGACAGGAAAGATAGGAAAGAGTTTTAAATGACAGAGTAAGTTATATTTCACCCTAGAGGTTATAGTGAACCACTGTAATTTATTGAGTGGGGTGAAGGGTGGGGGGGTTTATAGTTACTTATAGGAAAACTACTGTGGCAGCTATGTGAAGAATGAATTAGAGTGGAAAGATGTAAAGAAGGGAGAAGGCTATTGAAATACTCCAGGCAAGATCTGATGAGGGCCTGACCTTGAGTGATAGCTAAGTGAATAGAGAGAAGAGAATACATCCAAGTGATGGTATAAAGAAAGGCATCATAAAATTGAGTGACTAGTTTGATATATAGGGGGAATGAGAATGAGGAGTCAAGAATGACACTGTGATGCTGAATCTGGGTGCCTGGAAAGCTAGGGGTCCCCTTGATAATAATAAGGAAATTAGGAAGAGATATGTACATTGAGGGGAAAAACAAAATTCTATTTGGACTTTTTGAGTTTCAGATGCCTAGGGAGCATCCACTTCAATATGTTCAGGACTCAGTTGCTGATATAAGTCTGGGATGCAGGAGACTATACAGAGTTGAATACAAATGCCTGGGAATCATTAGCATAGATATGATGATTGGACCTATGGGAACTGTTGAGATAAACAAGTCAGAAAAGAGAGTGATAAAAGATAAGAAGGTCTAAGACAGAGCCTTGAGGGATATACACAGATAGCAGGCATGAGATGTATTAAGTCCAACAGAAACTGAGAAATAATGATCATATAGATAGACAGAACAAGATTAACTTGTATCCCCCCCAAAAAAGATAACCTCGTTCCCCCACAAAAAAATAACAAATAAAGGTGACAATGACAGGCAAAAAGCAGAGAGGAGGAAGTTTCCAAGAAGTGTCAAAGACTACAGAGAGGTCAAGAAGGATGTGAACTGTAAGTCCATTAGACTTAGCTGCTAAGATCTTTATTAAAAGGATAAAGACTGGTGGATAAAAGGATAAAGACCTGGAGTTCTAAGCAGCAGAAGTCTAAAGTAGATGGAGTTTATGCACTGAATCTAGCAAAATATATATTAACCTCTGGGAGCAGAAGGTCACCCAGATTTCTTAAGAGGGGCAAAATGGTTCAGGTTTGAAAATAAAAAATAAAGCAGATTAAAACTTCTGTGCTGATCAGCCGCAGGGCTGAACCCCTGAGTGACTGCTGCACTTCCAGGCGGGGTGAGATAGAGAGATTCAACCTTCTCTTCCTTTCCCCTTCAAGCAAAAGAATAGAGATCTAGGAAAGAGCAGTTTCAGTTGAGTGAGGAGGTTGGACTTCAGAATTGCTGTAGGTTTACAAGAGTTTATAACATTATAGAGACAAAGTTACAAGCCCATGATATTAGGAACATTGTATGGTAATTTTAGGAGGATCAACACACTTTTATTCACTGTCTCTCATCTTCTTTCTCCCATCCCCAAGCAGAAAAAAAATAAAGGATGGGTTGATGGGTTGCTTAACACCCTGTATACATATCCCTTTACCTTTCAGCATTGTCTTATTTTGGTGGTTATGAATGTTGCATGTGTGTGTTTTGCAGATAAGGAGTATCAGTATGGGCAGGAAGTGTGATCAAATAAAAACATACATTAAAAAAAGAAAAGAAGGTGACTACATCTATGATTTACTCATTGCACAAGTCTTAAATGACAACCAAGGAGTAGTCACTACTGTAAAGATTCATGACAGAGAAGAATTGTTTATTTTTTGCTGTAATACATCTTGTTTTATCCTTTTTGTTGGACAATTCTTTTGTTATTGTACAAGAGTTGGAAGTTGAAGAATCTATATTTGATCTAAATAAACAATTGTTTTTGCTTGGTTTTGAAATTGATCTCAGTATCAGACAGTCTTTTCAGTACTTGTAGTGACATTTCAGAGTAGAACAGTGTTTCATTTACTCATCAGGGAACAAATCTATCTCAGTCCAGCTCCCATCTACTGTAGAAACATCATAACACCTTTCATTTTCTCATCCACCATCCATTTAGCAATCTCCTCACCATATTTCACCTCTACCTCCAATGAAGACAGCCCTGTCTGCTAGCAATTCAATTTCAATACATGAAAGTGTGTGTCAAGAAAATATTTGTGCATCCCACAGAATAGCGTGGACATATTTCTAATCTAAACATTGCTGTTAGAGTGTGGTAATTAATCTAACCTTAAAGTCAATTGGGGTAGAAGGTGTTGTGAAAGATGTTATCTAATTCCAGTTAATCATTTATTATGCTAATATCCTAAGGTTCTATTTTTTTTCCTAGTGTGAGTGCTCTGTCCTTCAGTGTAAATCATGACCCATCTATCATTCTGTATGTGTCAAGTCAAGAAATATTTGTTAAGTGATTGTATTATGGGAATGTGTTAGATTAACTCACAAGTTCCTAATTCCTGGCCCACAACAGCCTGCTCTGCACTAGAAATGGGGGAATGCAAAAACAAAATCATCATTGCCACCAAGGAAATTACATGGTACAATAGGAATATAAGTTCATGAGTTCTATGTATAGTCAGTATGCAAAGTAATTTCAAGAGAAAGAAAGGAATCAGGAATGTCCTCCACACAGAAATTGGTAATTGAGCTATGTTCTGAGTGAAGCAAGAGATTCTATGAGGGAGAGGCAAAGGGTACATTGCAGACATGGAGTGGGGGAGATAATTTGTGTAATGGTATACAATAGAATGTCATGTGCAGCAAACAGCCGGGACAACACTTTGATTGGAAATAAAATTATGTAACGAGGAATAACATGGCATTTGGAGGCATTATGTAATTTTGAACTGAGGAAAATCTGGGTTCAAAAGGTTTCCTTTCACACTTTCTACCTGTATGACTCTTAGCAAGTTACCGAAACTTTTCTGCTGATTTATTTCATCACTGATAAAAGGAACTCCAAGGTGAGGAATGTTCTACCAATGTAGGTTATTATCTTCCCTACAATTTAGAATGGTAAAAAAATTAGATTACCAAAATTTATGTCATTATCTAGAATTGTCAAAGTGGCACAGTAGGTAGAGTGCCATGCCTGGAGTCAGGAAGGCTAATCTTCCTGAGTTCAAACCTGGCCTCAGACACTTACTAGCTGTGGGACCATGGGCAAATCACTTAAGCATATTTGCCTCAGTTTCCTTACCTGTAATATGAATTGGAGAAAGAAATGGCAAACCACTCCGGTATCTTTGCCAAGAAAACCCCAAATGGGATCACGAAAAGTCAAGACATGACTGAAAACTGTACGTCAACAACAACAAACAAAGCTGATAATTTGACTTTGGAGTATCTTGGCTACTTTTAATACTGTTAACTCTTAGAGTAGAGGCAAACCAACGCCAAAATCTAATGGAGGAAGTTTATATTTAAAGAAACCTAATGAGAAAAATTCCCTAAAAATCAGAACTATTCCGGAGTGCAATAGTAGGTAATAGGAACTTATTACCTACTTCAAATCTTCAAGAAAAGGCAGTATGACCATTTTGGGGTGGAAAAGGATGTAGAACACAGGATTTTTGTTCAGGTACAGGTTGAACAGGATTCATTCTGAAGCCTCTTAGGATTCAGATATTTTCTCATTCTTTTGTCAATTCAATTATTCCTTTGTTTTGTGCATAATCATTCCCCACTGAAACTTTTTCTACATGTTAAATATACATGAATATATACAGTTTGTACCCTGAATTTTTGTACCTTGCTATTTTAATCAGAGATGTATAAAATATTAGAATTAGATAGACTTTAGAGATCCTCGAGTCCAATTCCTTAATTTTACAGATGAGAAGAATTCCAGAGGTCAAGTGAGTTACCCAACACTGGATAGAATTTAAAGGGCTTAATTAGGAGTAGAACCCAGGAGCGCCTGACTCAAACCTTCTACAAAGCTTTTTATGCTCTGTTAGTCCAAATGATTGTGATTTTGAAAATAATAGAGCGTTGTAAAATTTCCCACAATTCCACACCACTGCTCTGACTTCATTATCCATTATGTTTCTCATAGACATCCTAACTATGTAAGAGCATAGAAACTGGCTATGTAGCAGAGTGAATAAACTGAGAGAGAAGCATTGATTTTTCTTTCCTTAATATTTCTTATGTTTATTCTGTCTTTTCTGCTCACACTGCCAACACTCTAGCATAGGCCTTTATCACTTTTCACATAGACCATTGTGTTAAACTTCTAACTGGTCTCCCTGCTTCCTGTTATTTCTCTTCTCTGGCCCATATAGCATATTTTGAGTTCTGGACTATTAAGTCATATACTTAAGTCAGGTATAGATTTATTAACATCCATATCTGGTCAGGAATTCATCAGTAAGTCTTTCCTACCAATAATGGATGACTTGTTTATTCTTTCCCCTAAATCCTTTTACGTAGGCAGGCTTCTCTATCCTCTTTTCTCTCTCTATATTTTTCTATAAGTCCATTATATCTGCATATGTGTATTTCTTTATAGATAACTATAGTAACATAATTATCTTGTATATAATTAAATATCCTATATCTATATCAGAACTCTCTACTATGCCTTGTCTGTCTTGGGTAACCCTGCACAGCATAGCCCATAGTTTCACTGAGCCATGCAAGCCTCTCTGCCATGACAAGGCTATAATCCAGGATTATATATAGAGTTTTACATACATACAGGGATAATTGTAAGTGTAGACTTATAGATGTAAGCATATTTATCTTTATCTATCTATTCCCAAAAAGCATGTTGATTTACACTTGTTTGTACTTTACAGTTATGTTCCTCGCAGTAGTATAGTGGAAACCACTAAAGTGGAAGTCAGGTTATCAAAAAATAATTCAATAGTCATTTATTAAGTATTTACTGTGTGATGATCATTTTGTCAGCTTCTGAGTATGCAAAGACAAAAATGAAGTAATCCTTGTCTTCAAGAAACTTGTATTCTATGAAGGAAATCAACAAGTAAACATACATCCAAAACAGAATACAGGCACGGTAATTTGGGAGTTGGACTCTTTAAGAAATAGGGGGAAAGGCCTCATGTAAGAAGTGCTCTTTAAGATGAGCTTTAAAGTCAATGAAAAAAATAAATAAAAAAAAATAAAGTCAATGAAAGATTCTGTTAGTCCAAAGGAAAGAAGGGAGTATATTTGAAACATGGGGAACAGTTGTCCATGCAAAAGCATGAAGATGGGAGGTAAAATGTCATCTATAAGAGACAGTAAATAGGCCAAGTTGGCTGGAATATAGAAAGTGTGAACCAGAGTGATATATGTCTAGGAACTTCGGCTAATATAATCTTCAGTTCTATCTATGCCAGAAATTTATTGTGTGAACTTTATGAAGTCACTTCCCCTCTTAGTGACAGTTTCTTTATGTGCAAAATGAAGGAAATTGACTTAATTTTCTCTAAGATCCCTTCCAGATTGAATCTATGGGTCTGTCACTAACTCAGTAGGAGACCTTTAATGTGTCACTACTCTCTAGATCCTCATCTGTGAAGTTGGTGGTGGTGATGATGAGGGGACAGGAGTTTGTATTGTATCTCACAAAGATATTGTGAGGACAAAATGAGTTAAGAATTATGAAAGTGTTTTGAAAATTGCAAATGTCTATGCAAGCATAGGTTGTTAACTAGCAAAATTGTTTCCTGAGGTGTCAATAGAAATCATGAAGTACAATGGATAGAGAACCAACCTTAGAGTCAAGAAGTTTATGCCATGTATTTGACAATGTTGTTACTTGGCCTTGAGCAAGTTACTTAACTTCTCAGTAGCCCAGATGACTTTCTAAGACAATAAATTGTAGAACAGTTCCTGATCTGTGCTAGTAGAGGGAATTTCTTCGACAAAATATTAGATACAGATATTCTCTCTCTCTGTCTCTCTCTGACTCTCTCTGCTTCTCTGTCTCTGTCTGTCTCTGTCTCTGTCTCTGAATCTGTCTCTGTCTGTCTGTCTCTCTCTCTGACTCTCTCTCTCTCTCTTTCTTTCTCTCTCTCTCTCCACATATACACACATGCACACACACACATATACACAGACCCGCCACATATCTGAGAGACATATACTAATGTAGTAATGAATAATACTTTTTCAGAGGGTATACCAATGGCTTCCAATATTAGCTTTATATACATATGTAGTATATAAATGATGTATTTGGGGGAGGAAATCTAATAATCATCCTTCTTGGATTTTTCAAAACACATTTTCCTACTAGGGAGGTTTTAGTACTTTATAAATATCACTGTAATGGTTTTCAGTCGAACAGATTGTGCCTTCTGAATTAACTTCTGAATTAGGATTTTTTTCCCTGATAATAAATAAGTTGTAATGTGATGGATTCCAATGGGGCTGCATTCCATTCTGTGCCAATTTATTCTAGAGGTATATGAAGTGTGTCATTCCTCTTCCCAAGGAGAGCTGATGCTATTCCATACAGCCTATCTCAGGGCTTTTAAATCCGGGGGGAAATTATATTTTAACTTACTTAAGGAAAAAAAGCAGCACGGCTTGACACTGAGGATTAACTGCTCCTACATAAGTTAATTTATTTTAAAGATGGGATACTTTCTGGATATTGATTCGGATGGTTTGGCTTTATGGCTCATATATTATAGGCACACTCGGTGAGCATTATGCAAATGTGAGCCTGAAAATTAATATGTTAAGAATATTCATGAAACAAGAAGGAAAGTACTAATTGCTCTGATAATCTAGAGTTTTTCACATGTGAAAAATGAGATTTGAGGAGAATCAGGCTGGTTTCTAGAATGGTCCTGAATAATCAAAGTAATTTATCAAGCCTCTAAATACCTTCTTGCCTGGCTTTTTAACTCCCTTGTATGCTTTAGAAGCACTATGGCACAAGGAGAATTGGGTGGCAGAACAAACATAAAGCTGTTCATCCCTTTGAATTGATTAAGATTTTTAAATAATGATAATTCCTCTGTCTTTTTCAGAAACATAAATGGAAAAAAAGGTGTACATTTATTTAGCCAATAACTCACTCAACCCTCTGCAAGCACTTATTAAATCCTTTCTAAGGCACTGTGGTAGTTAGCTGAGGATAGTTGGACATGAGAATGAATAAAAAAGATTCTACCATTATGAAACTTAATAGTGAGTAGGGGAGGTCAGATCAGTTTACAAGGAAGCATAGGAAATTCAGGCTGCTCAGTTCTCAGAACGAGTCTATCTCTGCCAAGAAGAACCAACTATGACTGGAAAATGAACTGATCCAAGTAGGTTTAGGCATGTTCTTAGAGATCAAATTGCTAACAAGGAATGTGGTGAAAATGCCTATTCCCATTGACAGTCTGACCTTCCTGTGAAGCTTCATTTGTCTCCTTTGGAATAAAGGAGTCAGCTACTGAACATTTATTGATTCCAGGCTAATAGAGTATACACTTAATTCTATCAAATACTTCCATCTGATTTATCTTTATAAATAATCAATTGAATATTTATAGTGTATTTGCCCTATGTAAATTACACTGTGTAAAAAGGGATGGGAATAAGACCTTGTTTAGCTGGAATTTGGTCACTAAACCATATCAACTCTCTGGAATATAGCTGAGAACCAGGTAGAACACAAAGAACTAGCTCGCTAGTGTAATGATAAATGAATAACTAGATAGATAAACAATCTTGTGACTGTTTACAATATTTGCCATACAGTCCATTCATTAAAATTCATTCATTTTACTCATGAGAGTTTCTTTTATCTTCACATAGATACTGTTTTCTCCACTTTTAACTCACATTTATGACAATCTAACTTATTTGATTTCCAACCCATGGCAGATTATGAATGAACAAATAGAAGTGGGATCAGGTGATCATACAGGCTGGTTGGTCACAGAATTAAAAATAAGAAGGGCAAAGAGCATAATATAATCACTCTACTGTAGACTGATGTTATCATTGATATTCAATTCATTGCTACTCACTATGGTGAACATGTATCATCAAAGAAAGGTTATGTTATGTTGAGTTTGCTCTATTTGAGAATGTAGGAAATGGCTGAATACCTTTGAGAATAATTACCATCCATAGTTGTGGCTGTTGTGGTTCTGGTTTGACCTTTGTTCTCAAAGAGGACCATGACATCCGGAAGATGATGCCATGACTTGCAAATGAATTGGATTTAAGTGAGGGAGGGCTGTGCAAAGTCACCAGCCTCACTTTCTCCTCCAGAGTCATCTGAGTCAAGTGGCCCGATATAGATCAGGACAACTGAAGAAGGCCCAGGATGCAGTGGGAGACCTTGGCCTTGTTAAGCTAAGGTATTCCCAGGTTCTCACTTTATCTGAGGCAATTCCCATTCAATGATTAGGGCTCTTCAAGAAGTGAGCTGAAGGATGGCCTCTTTAATAAAAAAAAAAAATCAAAATGGAAGGGGAAGACTCTCAAGGTTTCTGGCCAAAAGAGAAATAATTACTATTTATATTCACTCTGAGCCACCAGGCCCTCCCCCAAAAAACAAACAAGCAAACAAACAAACATTAAGTGATGCTTGGGCAAGGACCTATTGTTGTTCAATCAATGAGAGCCAGAGTGAATTGGGTTTAAGGAATAGTCTTTAAGAAAGAAGTGTAGCCAGTAAATCCCAAGATATCAAAGTGGCTTTCACCCATCAAAATTTCCCTTCCTTTGGATGGTGAACACTCAGCTAACATGATATCTCATGTGGGGAAAGGAGAGGGGAGAAGAGGAAAAGAGAAGTGAGGAGATGGAAGGGGAGGAGAGGAAGAGCTGTGCTGGTCAACTGGTACTGGCCATTTGGGTCCATAGTGTGTAGATCCAACTACTCACAGGTTGTAGTTTGTCCTTTATTGCTGAAGAAGATGATGCCATGACTTGCAAATGAAATTGTATTTAAGTGAAGGAGGGCTGTGCAAAGTCAACAGCCTCACTTTCTCCTCCAGAGTCATCTGGGCCCAATGGCCAAATATCAATCAGGATGACTGGAGATGGCTCAGGACCATCCATAGTGGTTGAAAGTGGAAGGGAGGGGGGCTAAAAAGTTTTTCTTGAAATATGGAAAAACTTGTCTATGCAAAATTTCTCATTCCTTGGGAGTTTTATATAGTCAAAGTTTTCTAATAATGTACTTGGTTGAAAATATAAAACATAAATACATGAAACAAAAGAGAAAAGCATGAATCAGTCCATATAAAAAGAATGTTTTATTTGGAGTCATAGGAGCAGAGTTGAATACCACCTCTGCCACATACTAGCTGTGCAACATTGGGCAAGTCATCTAACTTTCTGAAGCTTCATTTCCTCATCTGAAAACTAAGGAGGTTGAACTAGAAACCTTTGAGTTTAAAAAAAAAGTACAAGGGAAAGGCAATGAAGAAACAGAAAAGAAAAAGAGATTTGGAGAAAAAGTGAAGGAAATATTCTATAGAATTGGCATGATGTCTGGTACAGAGTAGGCACTTAATAAACACATAATTGATTGGATTGTTAACCAATTCCAAATAGTGGTGAATCAAAGATGTTTTAAGGTTTCCATTGTAGAGACTGATGATACCATTAATAGAAATAAAAGAATCAGGAACAGGATTTATTTATTTTTTCTTTCCTTGAGAGGAAAAACATAATGAATTTAGCTGAATACATATTGAGTTTGAGCATGCACTCATTTTTGATTGCAAGAATGTAAGTAAAATGTAATCCACTTGAGGACTAGGAAATATGCTTGTTGAATTAACTCAATAGTAATATTAATGATTGTAATAATAATAGCAATTTACATATTTAATACTTTAGGGTTTGTTAAGCATTTTACATCACCTCATTTGATCCTCACAACAACTTTGTAATGTGGGTGCTATTAATATCCTTATTGTAGAAGGAACTGGGACTCAAAGATATTTAGTGACTTATGAAGGATCACATAACTCATAAGCATCTGTGACAAAGTTGGAACATAGTTCTTCCTGACTCCAAATCTTGCACTCTATCTACTATGGAATGTTGTCTCTATGATTTTAATATTTCATGCATACTCAGCTACTTATATGGATCCCTGAACTAAAAACTATGAATATTTCTGTTGAAAATTCAGATTGTAATCTAACCATAACTATGAATATGGACACAGACTTATTTATCTCCTCCATAAGTTTGCCATATGCAGTCCATCCAGTGTGCAGTCCATCTCTACCTTTTCCAAACATTGCAAAGATTCATTGGACTGCAGAATAAATCCATCTCACCATATGACCTTTATGAAATAAGCATTTTCCTTGATAACACCTTTATTTGGATTCCTCCTCAAAAATCTTTCTTTGCATTGTGTGGTATAGTCCACTCACTTATCTTCCCATTGCCCTCTATTTAAAACTCACTTTTTAATTCTTTGAAGAATATAGTGGACCATGATCCATGACTGCACAATAATATCAATTGAATATTGTGTGGCTATTAGTGCAACATGCAGACTATTCATCTTTTGTCCCTTGAAAGTTATGTAGCAGACTTCTGGAAGCTAAGATGGCAGAGCAAGCAGTAGTACATTGTTGGAGTTCTCCCACATTTAACGGCAGACAACCAAAAAAATAGCACCCCAGAACAAATCCTGAACAGTGGAGCCAGCAGAAAGACAAGCTGGAGCAATCTTTTATCCTAGGAGACTTGGAGAATTGGCAAGAAAGATCCATCTCATTTGAGTAAAAAGGGAGAGCAGTCCAGGACAGGAGACATCCCCACAAGCCAGCAGCAAGTCCCACCTCAGCAAACTAGTGGAAGTTTCTGAGCCTCAGTGTGGTGGAGCAGGCAAAAGGCAAGACCAGGACCCCCCATGTGCCATAGCATTGCAGGAGAACCAGCAGACTTCATATCTGAGAACCACTATGTGATTCATTATGGTGCCAGGTAGGCAGGCATCCTCCAGCATCCAGACCTCGAAACACTTCAGTGCAGCCTGGGGAAACATAGAAAAATCCTACCTAGCCTCAGCACATACTAGATACCACCACTGGGATGCCAGGTCAGCACCAAGCAAGCTGACAGACACCTACAGTCTCCAGATGCCAGCACCTGAGGCCCCAGCACACAATGCCAGTGACCAGGCTCCTGGAACCCAGGACAAAGAACTTTGGACAGTGCCCACTGTGCTCTAGCAGCAGAGCTCAACTTTAAAAACCAGGAAATAGGCAAACAAGATGAGCAAAAAGCAAAAATGAATATTGACCACAGAAAATTATTATGGTGACAGGGAAGCTCAAAACACAAACTCGGAAGAGGACAACATTATCAATATACCTACATCCAGAACCTCAAAAGGCAATAGGAATTGGTCTCAAGCTCTAAAAGTCTTCTTGGAAGAGCTCAAGAAGAATTTTAAAAGTTACATAAGAGAGGTAGAAGAAAAATTGGGAAAAGAAATAAAACATACACAAGAAAGTGTCAACAGCCAGGAACAGGAAAGACAAAAATTGACTGAAGAAAGCAATTCCTTAAAAAACAAAATTGGCCAAATGGAAAAAAAAAGTGCACTGAAGAAAACAGGTCCTTAAAAATTAGAATTGGTCAAATAGATAAGGAGGAACTAAAACTAACTGAAGAAAATAATTCCTTAAAATTAGAATTGGGCAAGTGGTAGCTAATGATTCTAAGAGACATCAAGAATCAGTCAAACAAAATTAAAATAATAAAAAATAATGCAAAATACCTTATTGGAAAAAAAAAACTGACCTGGAAAACAGATCCAAGAGAAATGATCTAAGAAATAGTAGACTGCCTGAAAGCCATAATCAAAAGGAGGACCTGGACAGCATTTTTCAAGAAATTGTCAAGGAAAACTGCCCTGATATTCTAGGACCAGAGGGTAAAATAGTCATTGAAAGAATCTACGGATCACCTCCTGAAAGAGATCCTCAAAGGAAAACTCCTAGGAATATTATAGCCGAATTGCAGAGTTCCCAGATCAAGGAGCAAATATTGCAAGCATCCAGAAAACAATGATTCAAGTATTGTGGAAACACAATCTGGATAAAATATTATTTAGCAGCTTCTACATTAAAGGATAGGAAGACTTGAGATATGATATTCCAGAGGGCAAAGGAGATAGGATTACAACCAAGAATCACCTACCCAGCAAAACTGAGTATAATCCTTCAGGGGAAAAAAATGGTCATTCAATGAAATAGAGGACTTTCAAGCATTCTTGATGAAAAGACCAGAGCTAAATAGAAAATTTGACTTTCAAATACAAGACTCAAGAAAAACATGAAGAGGTAAACAGGAAAAAGAAATCATAAGGGACTTATTAAAGTTGAATTGTTTACATTCCTGCATGGGAAGATGATATTTGTAACTCATGAGACCTTTCTCAATATTAGGATAGTTGGAGGGAATATATATAGACAGAGGGCACAGGGTGAGTTGAATATGAAGGGATGATATCTAAAATACAAAACTAAGGGATGAGATAGGATTATACAGGAAGAAGGAGAAAGGGGGAGGTAGAATGGGGTAAATTATCTCACATAAAAGAGGCAAGAAAAAGCTTTTACTGTGGAGGGGAAGAGGAGTGAGGTGAGAGGGAATGAATGAATCTTACTCTTATTGGATTTGACTTAAGGAGAGAATAACATACACACTCATCTGGGTATGGAAATCTATCTTACCTTACAGAAAGATGGGGGGAAGGGGATAAGAGAGGGGGGATGATAGAAGAAAGGACAGATTGGGGGAGGGGATAATCAGAAGCAAACACTTTTGAGGCGGTACAAGGTTAAAGCAGAAAATAGAATAAATGGGGGTGGGATAGGATGAAGGGAAATATAGTTAGTTGTTCACAACATGGCTATTATGGAAGTGTTTTGCATGACTACACATGTATAACCTTTATCGAGTTGCTTGCATTGTCAATGAGGTTCAGTGGGCAGGGAGGAAGGGAGAGAATTTGGAACCCAAAGTTTTAAAAACAAATGTTAAAAATTGTTTTTACAAGCAACTGGGAAATAAGATATACAGGCAATGGGGTATAGAAATCTATCCTGCCCTACAGGAAAATAGAAAGGGGAGGGGATAAGAGAAGGGGGGTGATAGAAGGCAGGCAAAATTAGGGGAAGGGGTTTTCAGAATGCACTCCATATTGGGGTAAGAGGAGGGGAGAGATAGGGAGAAAATTTGGAACTCAAGATCTTGTGGAAATGAATTTTGAAAACTAAAAACAAATTAATTAATAAAAAAATTTCTTGGAATAAAAACAGAATGTTCATTAAGAAACTAAAAGAATTACTTTCATTAAAAAAGAAGAATCCACTGATCACCTCCTGAAATTGATACCAAAATAAAAACTCCAAGGAATATTGTAGTCAAATTCCAGAATTATAAGGACAAGGATAAAATATATCTAACAGCTAGAAAGAAACAACTTAAATATCATGGAAGTTCAGTGAGGTTTACACAAGACTTAACAGCTTCTACATTAAAGGATCAGAGGGCTTGGAATATGACACTCACGAAGGCAAAAGACTTTGGATTACAACAAAGAATCAACTACCCAGCTGAATTGAGCATAATCTTTCAGGGGAAAAGATGAACATTCAATGTAATAGGAGACTTTCAATCAGTCCTGATGAAAAAATAATCAAAGATGAAGATAATATTCAATCTTCCAAGACAAGACTCAATAAAAGCATAAAAATATAAACAGGAAAGAAAAAAAAAACACATGTTATTCAATAAGATTAAAGTGTTTACATCTGTATAAAGGAAGATGTCACTTGCAACTGTTGAGAATTGTATCTTTATTTGGCCACTTAAAAGGGGTATATGAAGAGGGTGTGGGTATAAGTTGACTTTGATGTGATGTTAAAAAATAATTAAGGAGTAAAAAAAAGATTATACTGGGAGAAGTGGAAAAAGGGAGGCAGAATAGGGTAAACTACAACACATAAAGAGGTGCTAAGACCTATTACAATCGAGAGGAAGAAGGGAGGGAGTTCACTGTTTCAATCTTACTCTATTTGGGTTTTACTCAAAGGGGATATAATATACAGACTTATATGGTTATTGAAATCAGTCTTACTCCATAGGGAAATAGCAGGAAAAAGAGGAGGAAAAAGGGAGGGTGGATGATAGAAGGGAGGGCAGTTTGAGGGAGGTGGTGGTCAGAAGCAAAACACTGGAGAGGAGGTAAAGGGTAAAAGGAGTGAGTATAAAAAAGAAAGTATAAACAGGGGGGAAATAGGATGGAGAGAAAGACAGAAATAGTCATCATAACTGTGAATGTGAATGGGATGAACTCTCCCATAAAATGGAAGCAGATAGGAGAGTGGATTAAAAACCATAATTCTACAATATGTTGTTAACATGAAACACATTTGAAGTAGAGGGATACACATTTGAAGTAGAGGGATACACACAGAGTAAAGGTAAAAGCCTGGAGTGGAATATATTATGTTTCAGCTGAAGTAAAAAAAAAAAAAAAAAGAAGGGGTAGCAATCCTGATCTCAGAGAAAAAGCAAAAATCAATCTAATTAAAAGATATAAGGAAAGAAACTACATCTTACTAAAAGGTAACATAGTCAATGAAGTAATATCAATAATAAACATACATGCACCAAGTGGTACAGCACACAAATTCTAAGAGAAGTTAAATGAGTTACAGGAGGAAATGGACATCAAAACTATACTAGTGGGTGGACTTCAACTTCCCCTTCTAAGAACTAGATAAGCCTAACCACAAAATAAACAAGAAAGAAGTTAAGAAGATGGATGGTATTTTAGAAAATGTAGATATGATAGACCCCTGGAGAAAACTGAATGGAGATGGAAAGGCATATGCTTTTGTCTCAGCAGTACATGGCACCTACATAAAAATTGACCACATATTAGGGTATAAAATCCTCACAATCCAATGCAGAAAGGCAGAAATATTAAATGCATCCTTTTCAGATCATGATACAATAAAAATTACATGTAATAAAGTGCCATGGAAAGATAGCTGAAAAATTCATTGGAAACTAAATAATCTAATTCTAAGGAATGAGTGGGTCAAGCAACTAATCTAACTTCATCCAAGAGAATGACAATAATGAAACATCACACCAACACTTATAGGATGCAGCCAAATCAGTACTTAGGGAAAATTTTATATCTCTAAATGCTTACATGAATAAAATAGAGAAAGAGAAGATTCATGAATTGGGCATGGAACTAAAAAAGCTAGAAAAAGAACACATTAAAAATCCCCAATTAAACACTAAATTAGAAATTCTGAAAACCCAAGGAAAGATTAATAAAATTGAAATTAAGAAAACTATTGAAATAATAAAAGAGAGATGGTTTTATGAAATAAAAAACAAAATAGATAAAGCTTTGGTTAATTTGATTAAAAAATAAGAAGAAAACCAAATTACCAGTATCAGAAATGAAAAGATTCAATTCACCACCAATGAAGAGGGAAATAAAGCTATAATTAGGAGCTACTTCGCCCAACTGCATGCCAATAAATCTGACAATCTAAGTGAAATGGATGAATGTTTACAAAAATATAAATTGCCATAGTAACAGAAGGGGAAATAAAATACTTAAATGACCCCATTCCAGAAAAAAAAAAGAAATCAAACAAGTCATCAATGAACTCCCTAAGGAAAAGAAAATTGTCAGAGCCAGAGGGATTTTAAAATGAATTCTACCAAACATTTAAAGAACAATTAATTCTAATACTATATAAATTATTTTGGAAAATAGGCTAAAAAGGAGTCCTCCCAAATTATGTTTGTGATTAAAATATTGTGCTGATACATAAACCATGAAGAACCAAAACAGAGAAAGAAAATTATAGACCAATTTCCCCAAAGAATATTGATGCAAAACTTTTAAATAAAATCTTAGCTAAGAGATTACAGCAACTTATCATGAGGACAATACAGGATGACCAGGTGAGATTTATACTAGGAATGCAGGATTGGATCAATATTAAGAAAACTATCAGCAAAATTGACATAATTGAATAACAAAATTAGAAGAAATCATATAATTATCTCCATAGATACAGAAAAAGCTTTTGACAAAATACAACACCCATTCCTATTAAAACACTTGAGAGAAAAGGGATCAATGGAGTTTTCCTGAAAACGATAAGTAGTATCTATATAAAACCATCAGCAAACTTTATAGGTAATAACCCATAAGCATTTCCAATAAGATCAGGGGTGAAACAAGTATGTCTATTATCACTACTGTTACTCAATATGGTACTAGAAATGTTAACTTTAGCAATAGGAGAATAATAAATTGAAGGAATTATGATAAGTAATGAGGAAACAAATCTATCATTCTTTGCAGATGACTTAATAGCATACTTAGAGAATCCTAGAGAATCAACTTAAAAAACTACTTGAAATAATTAACAACTTTAGCAAAGTTGCAGGATACAAAATAAACCCGCAAAAATCAGTGGCATGTCTACATATTATTAACAAAGTCCAGCAGTAAGAGATAGAAAGAGATATCCCATTTCAAACAGTAGACAATATTAAATATTTGGGAATCTACCTGCCAAGACAAACCCAGAAACTATACGAACACAATTACAAAACACTTTTCAAAAAAAATAAAGTCAGATCTAAATAATTGAAAAATATCAGTTGCTCATGGGTAGGCCAAGCTAATATAATTAAAATGACAATTCTACCTAAATTAATTTAATTACTCAGTGCCATACCAATCAAACTACCAAAAATATTTTATAGAGCTAGAAAAAGTAATAATAAAATTCATCTGGAAGAACAAAAAGTCCAGAATATCAAGGGAATTAATGAAAAGAAATGCAAGAGGGAAGATACCCTACCTGTACCTGATCTAAAATTGTATTATAAAGCAGCAATTATCAAAATTATTCGGTACTGGCTAAATAATAGAGTGGCAGATCAGTGAAATAGGTTAGGTACATAAGACACAGTAGTCAATGACTATAGTGATCTACTGTTTGATAATCAAAAAGACTATAGCTTCTGGAATAAGGACTCACTGTTTGACAAAAACTGCTGGAGAAAGTGGAAAATAGTACAGAAGGAACTAGGCATAGACCAACATCTTATACCATATACCAAAATAAAGTCAAAATGGGTACAGAATTTAGATATAAAGACTGATAGCATAAGTAAACTGGGAGAGCAAGGAACAGTTTACCTGTCAGATCTATGGAGAAAAAATTATGACCAAACAAAGATAGAGAACATTGTGAAATGCAAAGTGAATAATTTTGATTAAATTAAACTAAAATGGTTTTGCACAAAGACAATGCAATCAAAATTAGAAGAAAATCAGAAAATTGGGAAACAAATTTTACAGCTAGTGTCTCTGATAAAGGCCTCATATCTAAAATATATAGATAACTGAGTCAAATTTATAAGAATGCAAGTCATTCCCCAGTAGATAAATGGTCAAAGGACATGAATAGGCAGTTTTCAGATGAAGAAATTAAAGCTATCTATAGTCATATGAAAACATGCTCTAAATCACTATTGATTAGAGAAATGAAAATTAAAACAACTCTGAATTAAAACTGAATTTAAATTGGAAAAATTAAAACCACATCATGTCTATCAAATTGGCTAATATGACAAAAAAGGAAAATTATGCACGTTGGAAAAGATGTGGGAAAATATGGGAACACTAATGCATTGTTGGTGGAGTTGCAAACTAATCCAACCATTCTGGAGAGTAATTTGGAACAATGTCCAAAAGTCTATAAAACTGTGCATACTCTTTGACCCACCAATACCACTACTATGTCTGTATCCTGAAGAGATCATAAAAAGGGGAAAGCATCCACATGTACAGACATATTTATAACAGCTCCTTTTGTGATGGCAAAGAATTAGAAATTGATAGGATACTCATCAATTGGGGAATGGCTGAATAAGCTGTGGTATATGAATACAATGGAATACTGTTGTGCTGTAAGAAATGATGAATGGGCAGATTTCAGAAAAACCTGGAAAGACTGAAACAAACTGATGCTGAGTGAAGTGAACAGAATCAAAAGAATAGTGTACACAGCAAAAGCAACATTGTGCAATGACCAACTTTGATTGATTTAGTTCTTCTCAGCAATACAATGATCTAAGGCACTTCCAAAAGGATCATGATGGAAAATGCTATTCACATCCAGAGAAAGAACTATAGAGTCTGAATATTGATCAGAGCATGCTATTTTCTCTTTTTTTTGTTTTCTTTCTCATGTTTTTTTTTTCCCTTTTGTTCAAATTCTTCTTTCACAACATCACTAAAGTGGAAATATATGTAATATGATTGTACATGTATAGCCTATATCAATTGTTTGCTGTCTTGGGGAGTGGGGAAGGGAGGGAAGAAACAATTTAGAACACTAAATCTTACAAAAGCGAATGTTGAAAACTATCTTTACATGAAATTGGAAAAAAGATAAAATACTATTAAGTGGGGGAAAAAAGACTTCAGATTAAAAAAAAAAGTTATGTATCAAAAGAATAAGAAAATGTCACCTGGAGTCCAAGGAGAAGAATAAAATTCCAAGGGAAAAATACACAAACATATATGCATATGTGTATAAACATATACAAACACACAGTGTTGATAAAGAAAAATACTGTGGACTTAATGAGCAGAGGGAGATGCTGTTGGACTCTCAAGAGGCAAGTTAGGACTTCAATTCATGTGAAGACCTTGTTCTGTTTTTCCTGGAGCTGAACCACAGGATATTCCAGACTTTGCTGAAGGTTTCTACAAATACACTCATACACACACACACACACACACACACACACACACACACACACACACATACATATATATATGTATTCTTAAAAATGCATACCTCTTGCAAATTAAGATCTACGAAGCCAACTTAGTTAAGTTTTTATTCACAGAATTTATTGAAATGTATGCATTCCTATTCAGTTAATTCTTTCTTTTGCCTTCCTTACTTATCTTTACTACTATTAATTTTATCACCTCCATTTGGAATGACCACTCATACACATTGACAGTATTTCTTATATTTTGCTTTACTTCTGTGTAGCAGGGATTATGATTTTTTTCATCTGTTGCTTGGGAAAGTGGTACTAGGAGAAAGTGGTATCCTCCTCCTACCTTTTCCAGTGGGAAGCCCAGGAGACTGAGAGAGAATCAGGGAGAGAATGGGGTACTCCCATTGACCCTCTAGACCCAGGGATAGTGCTGACATTAACAAGATGATCCACATTACTAGCGGATGGACATAAATGGGCAAAATTCATTAGGAGCATATATGGAATTGAAAAGAGATATCGATTTGTAAGGGGCAAGGGTAGGGTGTTCTAGTAGCAACTTGAAGGCCTCTTGTCTCTAGTGGAGGGTTATGATAACTAGTATTCAAAAGAAACCTTCAGAAAAATCACTGCCAATCTGGTCCACAGGTACATTTAAGCTATAGAGAGAGCTCTTAGAGGCAATGAGGTGGCAGTGTAGACAGAGCACTGGGTCTGGAGTCTGAAAACCTGAGTTCAGGTTTTGAGTTCAAAGCTGGCCCTGACATTTACTAGCTGTGTAGCTTCACAAGTCACTTAACTATTCAGTTTCAATTTCCTCAACTGTAAAATGGGGCTAATAATAGCATCTACTTCCCAAAGATGTGCAGATCAAATGAGATAATATTTATAAAATGCCTAGTACAGGGTCTGACACATAGTAGGTACTTAATAAATTCTTCCTTCCTTTCTTCCTTCCTCCAGCAGACACTTAAACTGGTCCATGGAAGAAAATATGAGCTACATTAACTGACAGCCAAAGAGAAGAGTAGAATTCCAGAACTATAAAAGTTATAAGAAGCATTTCTTCAGAGTAGTGATCAGGGCCTATTATGGATTTTACTCTCATGAAATGTGAGGGAAGCTACAGGAAGTGGAGGAGAGTAACAGGAACCAGTGAAAACAAAGAATGATCCATAATACCTGCTTAAGGAGGTTATAGAGAGAATACATGGGAAAGTGTGACCTACAACCACTACTTACTGGATCTCTATCCACAAAAACACTGGTGCTGATTTTATACATGTTTTGGTGCGAGAGCATCTAGTGTGAATTCTGTACTTTCTATGTGCTCAGCTACAAATCCTATTTATTTCCAGTAAATAAAACTGATCATATCCTGAAGCTTAGAAGCGGTGTGCTTCTAAGAAGAATTGGGGCTTACCTTTTATGGGGCATCAAATAATGAAGTTCTCCTATTTTCAGGGTATAGACAAGGAGCCAGAGGAATATAAAGTTCACAAAGTGTATTCAGACCCATCATATCAGTAGAGTGGTTGTGACATAAGGGTTACATTTGAAAAAACATTTGGCTGTTTCCAGTCACATTTAATACCTGAAATTACTAATAGTGATTTGTGATGTTTCTCAGGATCGAAGTCTCCCTCAAAATTTTAATAGTAGTTTGGTTCATCACCATCTCCCATTCTGTAATATAAAAAAAATAGGCATTTTATATATTGTAAACTCACTTCTCATTGTGTAAATGCAGCTGCTTTTTATATGTGATGATTTGTGTAGGCACTTTAAGATGTAGTTGATATGCTGAAAGCAAAAAAACAATAAAATAAAGTAAAATCTTTACATTGTTAACATTTTAAAGGGAGAAACTGGCATTATTCAATCTTCAAGGTGCTAATTCACAGAGCTTAACAAAGCATTTCGATTTCAGTCTTTTTCTTGTTTTTTTATTACATAGCATTTTTTAGTATTTTAATAAAACATAAAGATTATATAGAACTAATAGACAGAATAAGAAAGGCAATGTTAAGTATCTAAACCTCAGGAGAAAAGGCTATGCATGTATCTGAGAGACAAGGATAACCCTCTATCACACTGTAAAGCCAGCAAAGTTTATCTTTATTCTCTCTTCTACCTATGGGAATTGTGTATTACAGACTATACTGCAGCTGCTGCTTGACCAATGTCTCTCTGCCAGGCATAGGAAGAACAATTTCTGTTTCCAAATCCTTTTTTATGTGAATGGCAGATAGTGAAAGCCCAGAGATAGAAGTGTCTTATGTGGCTTGTGCAACAGAGATGATTTTTGAAGAGAAGCATAATTTGTATGAACTTTATGTGGACAACCAGAAAGTGAAGATACACAATGCACACCTGTAGCCATGGCTTAAGTTCAACAGTGCTGATAAAGAAAAAGAGAAATGCTGTTGTACTCTCAGGAGGTAGGTTAGAATTGCAACCCATGTGAAGAAGACCTCTTTATCCTGTTTTTCTTGGAACAGAACAACAGAATATTCCAGACTTTGCTGCAAGTCTCTGTAAACCAGGACAAGAACCTGACAGCAGAGGATGCCTAAGGCATGGGCCTGGACTCCCAAGGGGACCAAGGCTTCCTTATGGACCTACTGGAAGCATATGACATTGATGTGATGCTGGTCATTGATAATCCTTGCTGTGAACAGAAAGGGTTGTGGAAGAAATGATTCCCTGTGCTAAGAGAAGGATCCCTGGAGTTCACTCCACTGGTTCCCAAAAGAATTCATTTTTATTTAAGAAGTTTATATAAAGGCTGATCCTATAAGCAAACTGGGATACCAAGGAATAGTTAACTTTCAGATTTATGGAGAACAGAAGAATTCATGACCAAACAGGAGATAGAGAACATTACAAAATGCAAAATGGATAATTTTGCTTACATTAAATTGAAAAATTTTTGCACAAACAGAGCCAATGCAACCAAGATTAGAAGGAAAGTAGAAAATTGGGGAAGATTTTTTACAATCAGTGTCTCTGATAAGGGCCTCATTTCTAAAATACATAGAAAATTAAGTCAAATTTATGAGAATACAAGTCATTCCCCAATTCATAAGTGGTCAAAAGATATGAGCAGGAAGTTTTCAGATGAAGAAATTAAAGTCATCTATAGTCATATGAAAAAATGCTGTAAATCACTATTGATTAGAGAAATGCAAATCAAAACAACTCTGAAGTACCATATCACACCTATCACACTGGCCAACATGACAAAACAGGAAAATAATAAATGTTGGAGATGTGTGAAAATTGGAACACTAATACATTGTTAGTGGAGTTGTGAAATGATCCAACCATGTTGGAGACCAATTTGGAATTATGTCTAAAGGGTATAAAAATGTGCATACCCTTTGACCCAACAGTAGCACTTCAAAGGCTATATCCCAAAGAGATCCTAAAAACAGGAAAAGGACCCACATGTACAAAAATATTTACAGTAACTCTGTGGTGGCAAAGAATTGGAAATTGAGGGGATGTCCTTCAATTGGGGAATGGTTGAACAAGTTGCAGTATATGAATGTAATGGAATACTATTGCGCTACTAGAAATGATGACCAAGAGGACTTTAGAAAAACCTGGAAAGACTTGTATGGGCTGATGCTGAGTAAAGTGAGCAGAATCAGGACAATGTTACACACAATAGCAGCTACATCGTGTGGAAAAACTTTGATAGACTTAGCACTTTTCAGCAATGCAAGGATCTAAGACATCTCCAAAGATCTCATGATGGAAAATGCTATCCACATCCAGAGAAAGAACTATGGAGTTTGAATACAGAGTGAAGCATACTATTTGCTCTTTTTTTCTTCTGTTTTGCTTTATTTCCTCTTTCTTGTTGTTCCTCCTATCGGTTCTAATTCTTCTTTACAACATGACTAATGTGAAAACATATTTAATAGGATTGCATATGAAAAGCCTATATCAGATTGCACATCATCTTAGGGAGGGAGGGAGAAAAATAAAAAACTCAAAAGCTTATGGAAGTGATTGTTGAAAACTAAAAATAACATAATTAATAATAATTAAAAAAAAGAAAAGAAATATTTTCTGAGCCTGGCTTTTAGGGTGTGAAATTCAAGTACTGTGAAATACAGTTATACTTAATGGTAATAAAAACACATTCTTCATATTCAGGTATATATGTATATATATGCACATTATATATACATATATATACATATATGTGTAACTAAATATGGAATTTCAAGTATAGACAATGGACAATGAATTTATTTATTTATTTTGTTGTGAGCAGTGGCCAGCATTACAATATAAAGGAAAAAAAAACAACCTGTAACTTCCTCTTTGGAACTTCTTGTGTGTTTGTTTGTTTGTTTGTTTTTGCTTCTATTACTCCACTGTATTAGCCACTGCCCCCACACTCATAGGATCTAAGGCTTAAAAAGACCTTTGGGGATAAATATTCAACTTGAGATGCAATCCAGCCCCTTCTGCCATTACCCACTAATTTTGCTTTCTGCCAGCAGGTAAAGCTTTTCCCCTTTAATCCTGCAGAGTTTAAGCACCTATGTCTAATCAACACCATCAAATTCCTTACAGCAGACTGGAAACCAAAGTCCAGGACCTCGTAAAGGAAATGCCCTCACTTAGGTACATAGGATGTCAGAACTACTTAAGAGACATTAGGCAGCATGAGCCATTCTGTAGACTCCAAATGTCTTCTTGCTTTAAAGTCCAGCTCATTTTGCAAAGACAACTAGACAATCGCAGTACTTATCACTTTATGGCAAGGAAACAGAATTCAGATCTATCTCACCGGAGCTTTCTGATCCAGTTATACCTGAAGCATTCCTTCTCCCTAGTATGGTGATTACCAGTCTCATTTTGTAATACTGGACCAGGGACTTTGTGAATTACTGAGCCATAGTAAGCAGTCACTCTACTTGAAGTAGAAAACACTTGCCTTTCATAGGGCATCAGCTATCAAAGCATTACAGATGTGTTTCATTCCTAAATTTTTTTTGGGGGGGGAACAGGCTAGAGACTAGAAGGAACATGAGGGATTTGACTAGGTGGAATCTGTGGTACATATTTGTGTATGTAACTTACTTTGTTCTTCCCTATGTTGAAAATAAAGCAATTTTTAAAAAATTATTTATTTTTAGTTTTCAACATTCACTTCCATAAGATTTTGAGTTTTAAATTCTCTCTCACTCCTTCTCCTCCCCCCTCCCCAGAACAGTATGCAATCTGATATAAGCTCTACTTATACATTCATATTAAACATATTTTCACATTAGGCATGATGTATTTAGGAAAATTAGAACTAATAGGAGGAACCACGAGAAGGAAGAAATAAAACAAAAGGAGAGCAAATAGTATACTTTGATCTTCATTCAGACTCCATAATTCTTTCTCTGGATGTGGATAGCATTTTCCATCATGAATCTTTTGGAGTTTTGGAGTTTTGTGAGGTAAGTGAGATCCTTGCATTGTTGAGAACAGCTAAGTCTATTAAAGTCAGTCATCACACAATGTGGCTGTTACTGTATACAATGCTCTCTTGGTTCTGCTCATTTCACTTAGCATCAATTCATTTAACCCTTTCCAGGTTTTTCTAAAGTATATCTGCTCATCATTTCTTATAGCACAATAGTATTCCATTACATTCATATACCACATCCTGTTCAGCCATTCCTCAATTGATGGGCATTCCCTCAATTTCCAATTCTGCTATAAATATTTTTGTACATGTGGGTCCTTTTCCCATTTTTATGATCTCTTGAGGATACATCTCTAGAAGTGCTATTGCTCGATCAAAGGGTATGCACAATTTTATAGCCCTTTAGACATAGTTCCAAAATGATTGGGTCAGTTCACAACTCCACTAACTATGCATCAGTGTTCCAATTTTCCCACATCTTCTCCACATTTATCATTCTCCTGTTTTGTCATGTTAGCCAATCTGATAGATGTGATGTGGTACCTCAGACTTCTTTTGATTTGCATTTCTCTAATCAATAGTGATTTAGAGCATTTTTTCATAAGACTATAGATAGCTTTAATTTCTTCATCTGAAAACTGCCTATTCATATCCTTTGACCATTTATCCATTGGGGAATAACTTGTACTCTTATAAATTCAACTCAGTTCTCTATATATTTTAGAAATGAGGCCTTAAAAATAAATCAAAATATATAGAAAACCCATATAGTATAAAAATTCCCCTACCAAAATAACTATTGATTCATCACATTTCAACCTGAGCAATGGAGGATAAAGATAAATTTAAAACCTTAGAAAAAGTTTATCTTTAAGTGTGCTCTCCTTACTTCCTCCCACTAACACTTCTGCCCCCGAAGCGTGAAAAGTTCCCAACAACTCATCTTTCCTGGCACTTGAGAAAAAATTCTCATAGCTTAAGTCTCAGTCAGTCAACAAATATTTACTAAATGTTTACTGAGTCAGTATTAGTTAATAAATCATTAATAATTAATAAGTTAATAAGTGGAGTGACAATGAGATAGAAGGATAAGGCAGTTCAGGCATGGTGGAAATGTCTTGAGACTGAAGCAGGAAAGGTCTAGGCCCTTCCTCAAAATGATGATTATAGGAAAAACTTGCCAATGGGAGCAGGGGGCTGGATGAATGGAGGTACAAAATAGTTGAGGAATGGTGCCCATGTCCAGAGGTCTGCAAGGAATCTTAGAAATCATCTATTCCCCATCAGTTTACCAATAACAAAACTATGGCCTAGCAAGGGGAATAACTTGTCCAACATCCCATAGGCAGCAAGAGGCAGAGACAAAATTGTGACCCCATTTGCCTCATAATCCAATGCTCCAATGATATTTCCATTGTAAAATTAAAGGGTAACACCAAATGATCTTTGGAGTTACTCCCTTCTTTAAATGAGAGAGAGAGACAGAGACAGAGACAGAGGGAGAGAGCGAGAGAGAAGGAGAGACAGAGACAGAGAAGAGATGTTAACCTTTATATTTTAAAAAAGGAAGACTGAGGAGGACAGTGTGCAACGCAAACAAATGAATCACTGATTGGGATTTTAGGAATTTATGGGAGGGATTTTGTGGCAGGAAGGGGGACTTATAAATGCCTGACATCATATTCTATAGATGAGTACCAAAGCCTTGTATTACCAAGGCTTTTCTTACTTAACTCACACTGACCCTCTACCCCTTCCTTAAAAAGTCCAAATCTCGGTTTCCTTTAGATTTAGGAAAAAGGGAAAGAATTTTAAATATTTTGAAATGTATCATAGGTTACTTTTTATCAGAAAATACATTTATACATCTTTCTACAGTTTATAAATCATTTCCACAAATGTGGTCTTAGTTAACAATAAAAATAATGGCTGACATTAATACTTTAAAGGTTATGAAGGTCTTTCTCCCCAGTCACACTGTAAAGTGGGTAAGGCATTCACATATTATAAATGAAGAAACAAAGGCTCAAAGGTAACTTATCCCAAGTTGTGCAGAGGAGACAAGACATGGTGTCTTATGTCTCTAAGTACAGGGTTTGTTGGTCTGTGCCACACTACTGTTCACAAATTAGTGTCTTTTACCTTCATTTGTGTCCTTAACCCAGCACCTGGCACAGAGTAGTTGGTTAATAAATTTTTATTGAATGATTGTGCAAACAAAATAGTTCAAGTGTGTGGTAGCAGAATTCAATTTTAGAAAGAAGAAATGTGATGATCATAGTTCTTACAAAAAAATTAAATTAAATCTTTACTGTCATAATGAATAGAGACATGGCCTTGAAACTCAGGGGGAAAAAAACCCAAAACACACACACACACACACACACACACACACACACACACACACAAACTTAGTTCTAATCCTGCCTTTGTCAGTTATGTAACCCTAGAAAAGTTCTCAGCCTCCCAGTATTCTAGGAAACTCTCTGGAAATATAAATTGCACAGAATAAGCTGTCCTGCATTGGCAGAGGGAGTTTCCTTACATAGGAATTCACTATATCAACGAAAACACAGATACAATCTCTATTTCTATCACTCACTAAACTGGGTGTCCCAAAAGTTTTAGTGTAATTTTAGGCTTTAATAGCTTAAGACTGCACTAAGACCTGGAACCTCTTGTTTACAAAGCCCAGTACTAGGTGCTATGGAAAATACAAAGCATTAAGCCTTGTCCGTGACCTCACAAAATTTAAAATCTAGTTGAGTATAATATCAAAAACAATAGTAATGATAATGGTATGTATGAATATACCAAGTTATCGGCATAGTTTCATTTGAACTTCACACTACCTCTATAATGTAGGCAATGCAAAATTATCACTTCATTTTTGCAGATGATAAAGCTGAGGCTATGAAAAATCAAATGACTCTGCAAAAGCCACTGGCTACTAAAAGGTACAGATCCAAGTAGACTTAGGCTAAATCCAGTATTCTTTCCACCACTGGATGATATTATTCCAGATATAATATATGAATATGTAATATTAACAATACAAGGTAGCAAACAAGGAGTGCCAAATGAACCATGTTGGAAGGCTTGAGAAGACAGAAAAAAGGCATATGTTAAGGCTAAACTGTATCATGGAATATGTGGAACTTGATGTGGGCATTGAAGGATGGATATGATACTGGTGACCAGAGAAGAAGAAGATTACCCAATAGTAATGGCATGGGCAAAGTTTCTGAAGTGGGAATGCACCTGGTAATCCTAAATGGAGCAACTTTAAAATAGTGAAAGCACAGTTGGACAGCAAAGTTTGAGGTCATATGGTGGAAGGCACTGAACGTAACTCTATAAGGAAGAGGCAGTGGAAGCTCTTAAATGTCTCTAAGTGGGGAAAACATGATAATAGCAGTGTTTCCAATTCTATCTAACAAATAATTACCAAGCATTTCTAATGTATTATGGGTATAATGTTATGTACAACAGGGAATCAGTTAAACAATCTACTTGTTTTTAATAGAGACTATATATAGAGACTATATATCAGGGCCAATGCTAGGTTCAGGGAATACATAGATAAAAAAAAATGAACCAGTGCCTACTCTTAGTGAGCTTACATTCTAAAAAGAGAGACAATATGTATGTAAGATAATATCTATGTAAGAACCTACAGTATTAACATATATGTGTATATATATATATGTGTATGTATATATGTGTATTACTTAAGTTAAAAGAAGTTTAAGGGGAAAGCACTAACATTTAGAAGGATGAGGAAAAGGTTAATGTAGAAGGTAGTACTTCAGCTGTCCCTTGAGGGAAGACAGGGTTTCTATTAGGTGGACGTGAAGAGAGAGCATTCCAACAATGTTGGATGCTCACTGCAAAACTGTAGAGATGAAAGATGGAGTAATGTCTAATGATCTAGAATTATAGGCTGAGACAAGCTTGTAAAAAAACTTTAAAAAGTAAACAGGTGAGTTTATATTTGATCCTACAGGCAATAGGGAACCAGTGGAGCTAATTAAACAAATAAGTAACAAGTAAGTATTTAAGGAAAATCATCATTCTCATAAAGTCACTAGCTTCCAATTGCTCTATTCTAATTTTTAAGGAAGTATTTTCTTCAGTAATCTTTTGGACTTCCTTTTCCATTTGGCCAGTTTTGCTTTTTAGGGCATTCTTCTCCTCATTGGCTTTTTGGACCTCTTTTGCCATTTGGGTTAGGCTATTTTTTGAGGTGTTATTTTCTTCAGTATTTTTTTGAGTCTCCTTTAGCAAGCTGTTGCCTTGTTTTTCATGATTTTCTTGCATCACTCTCATTTCTCTTCCCAGTTTTTTTCTCTACTTATCTTACTTGCTTCTCAAAATCCCTTTTGAGCTCTTCCAAGGACTGAGACTGATTCATATTTTTCTTGTAGGCTTTGGAAGTAGGACCTTTGACTTTGTTGTCTTCTTCTGGTTGTATGTTTTGATCTTCTTTGTCACACAAGTAGGGTAATATAGTCTGACTCTTTTTGCACTGCTTACTCATGCTCCCAGCCAATTACTTGAGTTTTAAACTCTTTGTTAAGGTAAAAGTCTGCTTCCCATGTGGAGAATGTACTGTCCCAAGCTTTGGGGGTTTCAGTACTTCCAAGGTGGTATGATGAGGGGCGAGGTGTTTTCTCTCCACTGCCAAAACAAGCTCCACCACACCAGCATTCCTCCTCACCCCAGGACTGACCCTCAGAACTGTGACCCAGATTGAAGCATGGGCAAAGCAAGAGATTCCTGCCTCAGCACTGGCAAAGAGATCCCTGCAATCCCCCTCTGATCAGCCACTTGATTCCCCCTCAGTCTGTGGGCTGGAAGCTCAGGAAACAGCCTTGGCCCCTGGCCGCACTTGGGACTTGCAACTAAGACTTAGCTCCTCTCTCACCGCAGTCACAGACTTTTCCCACTGACCTTTCAAGTTGTCTTTGGCTTTCATGGGTTGAGAAGTCTGGAAACCACCACAGCTGCCTGTGATTCAATCCTCTGAGGCCTGCTCCAGGTTCTCTGAGGCCTGTGTGTGCATGGCTCACTGCGCTCCTCTCCCCATCCAGTGAGATATACCTTTCCAATCAACCATCCAGGCTGTCTTTGGCTGAAAATTTGTTTCACTCTGTCTTTTTGTGGGTTCTGCTGCTTTAGGATTTGTTTGGAGCCATTTTTATAGGTGTTTGGAGGGGTTTGGGGGTAGAGCTCAAGCAAGTCACTGCTTTCCCTCCACCATCTTGGCTCAGGAAAATCATCTTGACAGTTGAGTGTAGCATGGGTCATAGTAGGGATAGACTTTAGGCAGGGACACCAATTAGGAGGTTTTGCCATAACCTACATGGTGAAAGCTCACCTATCAGAGCCCAGGGTTCCAGAAGCACAGTCTGAGTTCTGGTGGAAGGAGAATAAGGAGAATGTACAGAGGGAAAGATGTGTGGTTTGTAAACCTATGGTTAGAGACTGTGGCATGGACAAAGAAATGAGACAATATCTACCCTCAAAGACCTTACAGTCTAATGCAGAGGATAAGACAAGTATGCAAATAATAAAAGGAAAATCATGACCTTAAGAATTACCAAGGAGGTAGAGCCAAGATGATGAAGTAAAGGCAGGGACCAGCCTGAGTTTTCCTCCAAACTCCTCCAAATGCTTTTAAACATTACTCTAAACAAATTCTACAGCAGCAGAACTCACAAAAAGATAGAGTGAAACAAATTTCCAGCTCTAGACAACTTGAAAGGTTGGCAGGATAGGCCTGTTGCACCAAAGTGAAAGAGGAGCTCAGTCCAGTTCAGACCGTGCCAATTTAGACTGGGCCCCAGCAAACCTAGAGCAGGCCTCTGGTCACTGAATCACTGGCAGCAGTGATGGTTTTGAAACCTCTCAGCTAACAGATACCAAAGACAATTTAGAAGGTCAGCAGGAAAGGTTTTGTCGTATTTGGGGGAGAGTGGAGTGTACTCCAGTGCAGGCCGCACCAGCAGAGCCTTGGCCACAGCAAACAAGGAGCAGACCTTGGAAGTGAATAAATCATCAGTGACGGCAGCAGCGACATAGGCTACATCCAGAGCTCTCAGCCCACAGACAGTAAGGAGGTCAAACAACTGGTTGGAAGGAGATTACATAGCTAGCACTGAGGCAGGACTCTATTGCTTTGCCCATACCTAGATCTGGGTCACAGTCCCAGGGTGAGAAGGAGCACTGGCATAGCAGAGCTTGTGACCACAGTAGAGGAAGGACCCTCCTCACAGTTCCAGAGCAAAAAACAGTGCCTGTGGTCACTCACAGACCAAAGCACAGGCCAGGAGAGGAGTAAACACCTCTCCTTAGATCATGCTACCTTGGAAGAACTGAAAACTCATAGGTCCCTAGAAGTATCTCTGAAAACAATTGCAAGCTTGGGACAGTGTGCCCTCCATTCAGTAAGTAAAGCCCTACTTTAACAAAGAGTTGAAAGTCAACTAATAGGCTGGGAAAATGAGCAAACAACAGAAAAAAAAATTGAAGAAAAAAATAAAGAAAAAATCCTCTTACTGTTTAAAGTCACTATGATGACAAGGATGATTAAAACACACTTGGAAGACAACAAAGTCAAAGCTCCTACATCTAAAGCCTCAAAGAAAAAATATGAATTGTTCTCAGGCCATGGAAGAACTCAAAAAAAAATTGAAAATCTAGTAAGAAAGGTAGAGGAAAAATTGGGAAGAGAAATGAGAGTGATGCAAGAAAATCATGAAAAAACAAGTTAACAGCTTGGTAAAGAAGACAAAAAAAATACTGAAGAAAATACCTTAAAATACCTTAAAAAAAAGAAAATATCTTAAAAAATAGACTAACCCAAATGGCAAAAGAGGTGCAAAAAGTCAATGAGGAGAAGAATGCCTTAAAAAGCAGAATTGGTCAGATTGAAAAGGAAGTACAAAAGCTCACTGAAGAAAATAATTACTTAAAAATTAGAATGGAGCAAATGAAAGCTAATGACTTTATGAGAAATCAAGAAACAACAAGAAGCAATAAAACAAAACCAAAAGAATGAAAAAAAATAGAAGCCAATGTGAAATATCTTACTGGAAAAACAACTGACTTGGAAGGTAGATCTAGGAAAGATAACAAAGATTATTGGACTACCTGAAAGTCATGATTAAAAAAAAAAAAGAGTCTACACATCCTCTTTCAAAAAATTATCAAAAAAAAATTATCCTGATATTCTAGAACCAGAAAGGAAAATGGAAATTGAAAGAATCCACCAACGACCTCCTGAAAGAGATCTCAAAATGAAAACCGTCAGGAATATTATAGCCAAGTTTAAGAGTTCCTATGTCATAGAGAAAATATTGCAAGCAACCAGAAGGAAACAATTCAAGTATCGTGGAGCCACAGTCAGGATAACACAAGATTTAGTGGCTTCTACATTAAAAGATTGAAGGGCAAAGGAGCTAAGATTACAACAAAGAATTACCTAACTAGCAAAACTGAGTATAATCCTTCAGGGGAAAAAAATTCACCATGCAATGAGATAGAGGACTTTCAAGAATTCTTGATGAAAAAACCAGAGCTGAATAGAAATTTTGACTTTCAGATAGAAGATTCAAGAGAAACATAACGAGGGATACAGGGAAGGGAAATCATAAAGGACTTAATAAGGTTTAACTGTTTGCATTCCAACATGGGAAGATGATATTTGTAATTCATAAGACCTTTCTCATTATCAAGTTAGTTAGAAGGAGTCTATATAGACAGAGGGCACAGGTATGAGTTGAATATGAAGGAATATCTAAAAAATAAAATCACGGGGTGAAAGAAGAGTGTGCTGGAAGAAAAAGAAGAGGAGAGGTAGAATGGGGTAAATTATCTCACCTAAGAGAGGCAAGAAAGGGAGGTAAGGGGGAGGGAATGAACCTTTTTCCCAGCAGAATTGGCTCACAAAAGGAATAACATACACATACAAATAGATACAGAAATCTATCTTACCCTACAGGAAAGTAGGAAGTGAAGGGGATAAGAGAAGGAGGGGGTGATAGAAGAGAGGGCAGATTGGGGCAGGGAGTAGTCAGAAGCAAAACATTTTTAAGGAGGGACAAAGTGAAAGGAGAGAGAGAATAGAGTAAACAAGGGGGCATAGGATGGAGGGAAATACAGTTAGCAATAATAACTGTGAAAAAAAAAAATCAAGACAAGTTTTTCTGATAAGGGCCTCATTTCTTTAAGGCAATTGGGGTTAAGTGACTTGCCCAGAGTCACACAGCCAGTAAGTGATAAGTGTTTGGTGTGAGGCCGGATTTGAACTCAGGTCCTCCTGACGTCAGGGCCAGTGCTCTCTCCACTATGCCACCTAGCTGCCCCATCATTTCACAAACATATAGAGAACTGAGCCAAAGTTATAAAAATAAAAGCCATTTCCCAATTGATAAATGATTGAAATATATGATCCATTTTCAGATGAAGTAATCAAAGCTATCTATAGCCATATGAAAAATACTCTAATTCATTATTGATTGGAGAAATGAAAATTAAAACAATTCTGATGTAATACCTCATACCTAATAGACTGACTAATAGGACAGAAAAGGTAAATGACAAATATTAGAGGGGATGTGGGAAAACTGAGACATTACTGCACTGTTGTAGAGTTGTGATTTGATTCAACCATTCTGTAGAGCAATTTGGAACTATCCCCAAAGGGATATAAAACTATGCATACCCTTTGACCTAGCAATACGACTACTAAGTCTATATCCCAAAAGAGACAAAAACAAAAAGGAAAAGGACCCTATACAAAAATATTTATAGCAGCTCTTTTCTGGGGGGAAAGAATTAGAAATTGAGGGGATCTCCTCACCAATTGAGGAATGATTGAACAAAATGTGGTAGATGATTATGATAGAATACTATTGTACTATAAAAAATGATGAGCAGGATGCTCTCAGAAAAACCTGGAAAGACTTTCATGGACTGATGCAAAGAAAAATGTACTGTAACAACAACATTGTAAAATGATGAGCTATGAATGACTTAGCTATTCTCAGCAATGTAATGATCCCAGACAACTCTGAAGGACTTATGATGAAAAATGCTACCCATACCTAGAGAAAGAACTGACGATGGCTTAGTATAGATTGAAGCATATCTTTTTTTCTTTATTTATTTTTCTTGAGTTTTTTTTGGGGGGGGTCTATGTTTTCTTTTTAACATGACTATTATGGACATGTTTTGCATGACTACACGTGTATAACCTGTACCAAATTGCTTGCCTTCTCAATAATAGGGGGTGGGGAGTCAGGAAAGGAGAGAATTTAGAACTCAAAGTTTTAAAAACAAACATTAAAAATTGTTTTTATAGGGGCAGCTAGGTGGTGCAGTGGATAAAACATTGGCCCTGGAGTCAGAAGTACCTGAGTTCAAATCTGGCCTCAGATACATAACACTCATTAACTATGTGACTGGGCAAGTGACTTAAGCCCAATTACCTCAAAAAAAGAAAAAAAAATGTTTTTATATGTAACTGAGGGAAACCAAAATACAAAATTTAAAAAAAAAGAATTACCAAAAAAGTGAAGATTTAGAGAAAAGGTTAATATCAAGGCTTATATATGACTTTATGAAGAAGGTTATATTTTTAGTTGGGTCTCAAAAAGATGGATGAATTTGAATAGATCAGGTGGTAGCCTAGGGGCAGGGAAGGGAGAACAGCAAAACCAAAGGGAAAAACATGAGGAAAAATAAAGAAATGGTAGAAGACGTATCAAAGATTTGGAGCCTTGTTGATGCAACTGATAAAAGTTGGGACAGGAATCCAACTTTCAGGAAAAAGAAGAGAAAATGCAAAGGAAAGAGAAGGAAGAGGAGGAGGGGAAGGAAAGAAGGAAGGAAGGAAGGAAGGAAGGAGGGAAGGAAGGAAAATAAAGAGGAAAAGGAGGAGGAGAAGGAAAAGAAGATGGTAAAGAACAGAAATTCTTAACCTTTTTTGCGTGTCATGGACACCTTTAGCAGTCTGATGAAGTCCCTGGACCACTTCTCAGAATAAGGTTTTTGAATGCATAAAATATAGTATATAGAAATAGAAAAGAAATCAATTATATTGAAATGCAGTTTTCAAAATATTTTCAAACACATATTTATCAGCCCTAAGTTAAAAACCCTTGAAATAGAGACCTTGTCAAAAAAAATCAGTCATGTAAGAACATGATGATCTATACACCATGAATATTATATCCTGTCTGCTACTGGACTTGTACCAAGGATGCTTTCTATGCTCCTGCAGAGGATAAGATTACATCTTAGCCCATCCAATAGCCCATAGTACAGTGAACATTAAAAAAATAATGTCAGGGTAGCAACTTATCCCAGGACCATGTTTATCTTGACTTCATTGAGAAAATTTATAATAAGTCAGAATTATATATTCACAATTTAAAGGTATAGAGCAAATTTCTAACATCAAATAATCCCCAAATTACCTCTATTTGTTTTTGTACTCAGAGGGGGCCATATAATATCTGATATTTGAGAAAGGGGAACTTACTTAAATTAAACTAAATAATGAAGTAATATTAAGGATACCTGACTTGAAAGGAACAAAAAAACTAGCAATTCCCCCCTTCTGCCTCGTTTCCCCCTGTAATTTACTTGCTGCTGGAGAGGGAACAGCTCTCTCTCAGTAAGAGCTTCAGCAGAGATGTCTCAGACACTCCCTGCAATCAGGATGTGGTGAAGGCTTTGAGTCTGCATTGCAATGGTAATAGTAAATAAAGAATGTAAGATGGCAACTGAGCAAGTAATTAAAGTAGGTGCTGTCAATAGAAGCAGATATCTTCCTCCCTCCCTCAACAAAACAGGTAATTAAGCTGTCACAACATTTAAGAATAAGATTCACTGCAGATAAGCTAAGATGAGCTAATGAGAGCTGATTATACTTCACTTAAGGTAAATGTTTAACTTTCTTCAAATTAATTACTTCCTTTCTTTAGAAGGAAGTCAAATGATGAACAAATCATATGGGCAAGTCATATATGGTAGTTTTCTTCTTTTTTCCCCCTAATTGCAAAAAAAAAAAAAGCATACTACATCGTTAATGATTCCAGTTCCTCCTACTTCATGTTGTATTATAGAGTCATTTGAAGTCCTTGCAGATAAGATACTGCACATTAATCTGAATATGTAATGTTATGGTAGATAGTAAACACTAAAAAAACAAAAACAAAAACAAAATCTCCAAAACTACATCCACATCCTCCTCCCAATAAGATTTTGGTCGACAAGAATTTCCAAATGATTCTTGTTAAATCTCTCCTTTTCAGTTTTGGGCTATCATTCCATGCTGTCCAGACACTTTTAAATCTTGAGTCTATCACCGATGATGTTAATTATTCTTCCCTGCTTCATGATAACAGCAACAGCAGAGGTAGCCTGGTACAAATATCATTAGAGTTGGTGTCAGAACACCTCGGTTCAAATACTGGCCCTGTCATTCATTACTTCTATGATATGTGATGAATCAATCACTTAATATCTCTAGTCCTCAGTTTCCTCCCTTCCCCTCTCTAAACTTCAGTTGCCGTATTTATAAAATATAGATGATAATACCTGTGAGATATACTCCATATGATTTTTATGGGGTTAAAACAAACCTAGGAGAACAAACTTAAAGCAGGATGGACCCATACAGTCCAATCTCATCATTTTACATGTGAAGAAACTGAAAGCAAGAGAAAGTAAATGATTTGCACTAAATCAAACAAGTGACAGATGTCAAGGCTGGGATGGGATACAAACCATAGTCTTCTGATTCCTAGAGTGGTTTCCTTTCCACTGTATGAGGCTGTAATGTAAGTTAAGCAATTAAAAAAAAAACTTTGCATGATGTAAACACATTTTCAATATTATCAATAGAAAGAGAGAAAATAATGTTTCAGAAACCAAAAGGCAGCAAACCTCAGAGCACCCATGCATTAATCAAAATTCCAATATCTTTCCCTTGTTTCACACCCGAACTTCTAGAACAAAACCTTTCTATACATATGGTCTCATTTCCTCTCCATTCACTCATCCCTTGAACCCTTGTAATCTGATTTCCAACATTGTCATTTAACAGAAGCTGTTCTCTTTGAAGTTACTAGCACATTTCCTCCTGGACCCTCTCTCTTTCTTGGGATTTTGTGGTACCTTTCTTTTGGTCCTCCTCTCTATCTAACCACCCCTCAGTTTTCTTTACTGGATCATCATCAAGGACCAGCCTTCCAACTGTGGGTATTCCTTGGTGGTGTATATCAAGACCTCTTCTGTTCTATCCTCTTTCTTTTGTTGACCTCTTCAACTCCTGTGAATTTAGTTATCATATTAATGCAGGTGACTCTCAGATGTACGTATCAAGGTAATCTCTTTCCTGAGCTCCAGTCCTACATCACAAGTAGCCATCTGGACATTTTGGACTAGAAATTCCCCAGGCATCTCAAATTCAACATGGCCAAAACAGATTTTATTACATATCCCTACCTGCTCCCTTACAAAACCAGCATTCTTCCTAGTTTATCAATTCTGTAGAGCGAAACACCATCTTGTTCCAAGCCTGTTACAAATATTAAATATTTATAGTGTCAAAGCAGAGAAGGTATTGACAACTAAAGGCAAAGAGATGCCTCATCCCAAGACCTTTTGTGTGCTTCCTGTGAATGGAGGAACCAAGTCCAAAATGTCCTTAATCTTACTGGAAAGGATAATCAAGAGCACCTGGCTGGAGAGAGGAATTAGAGGACAGAGAATGACATTTTCACTTGCTTAGCCTCTTCTCCATTTTTATTAAGGCACACCCCTCCTGTACAACCTCCCCTTGAGGAAAATCTTAGGGTTAATATTCTCTGGCCTTGCTTAATGGCAAGCAGAAGCTTCATTGCCCGCTTCAGGATGACACAGCAAAGCACTTGTAATATTGCAAGTTACCTTATTAAGAACAGTAAGAGCTCTTTAGCTCCCTGTAGGCTATTGTTGAAGTATCTGAGGAAGTCTCTGGACCTCTCTTGCATGTTTTATTAACATTGAGAGCTGGCATTGTATTAGAATAGATTTTATTTCCCCTTTGTGTCAATTACATTGATTGACAGTCTGCAATGAGTTTCCCACTAACACCTGGGGAATGCTTATGTGCCCAACTTTTCTATTCTCCAAAATATTGAGTACCTGTCATTTGTGAAGTCACTTTTCTTGTCTTTTTTCTGCTGATGCTATCTTAAACTCAGATATATGAATATGCACATTTGTCCACGTGTTTAGAAAATAAAATGAGACTTTTTTACAACATGGAACCTTATTTTTTTTCTGATTAATAACATAGAATTCTGTATGGAGGATACGGTTGCAGGATCAGTAAAATTCATTTATCAGTTCAGTCATGACTTTTTGATTCATGTCAAGTGTATTTTAGAATATGGTTTACCTAGAAGAAAACAGAAGAATTCAAGCATTTATCTAACTGCACTATTCCTATCGAAATTTAAACTACTTGAGGTGAAAGCCTGTCTGAATTTTGAATTTGGGGACCGCATATTACAGTCAACAAGCATTTGTTAAGCACTTACAAGGTGCCAAGCACTGTGCTATGTGAAAAGAACACTACCCTTTCCAATTTCAGATTTAAAAGACGTGAATTTTAAATCTGTATCTGATGCTTACTATGACCTTGAGCAAATCACTTGACCTAACTAGGACTCGGTTTCTTCATTTGTAGAACAAATGGATAGGGCTAGTTGGCTTCTGAGATACCTTTCAGTTGTGGAGCCTATGATCCTAAGAAGAGGAAATTTATTTCTATCACCATCACTTAGCACGATGGCCATGCTTGACATAAAGGGGACACATGGCAAGAGTGTGTTGGAGCCAGCTCAAATTGACTCAGTAGAAGTGATTGTTAAATTTTCTGGGTGAGCTTTTACACCTTGGAAATTTTTAAATGATATAAATTAGGACTTCATGTGTTGTTTTATCTAGACTTGAGAAAGTGATGGAGAAAATTTTAATAATACTGATTAAAGTTAGAAGTGTTCCATGCATTTTGTGAAAGCTAGATATTAAATATTTACCAGCCTGTTCCTGGATTGGAACAGGAACTGTGATTTAATTGTGTTAGGGTCCCCTCAGATGAGGAAACTCCTTCTACTAAGGCAGATTGTTATCACTGAGATATTAAGTGGATTGCTGAAAATCATTCAACCAATATGTGTCAGAGTTTGGACTTGGAACCAGGTTTTCCTGGCTTTGTGGATGGTGCTTTTCCCACTGTACTATGTCTGGCACATAGTTGGCATTTAAAAGACTTCATTTCATTTCAGGTTTGAAAACATTTATTTTCCAGTCATTTAATCTCTTTCACTACTAACTACTAGTAAATGCCCTCCCAAACCACCTTGTATTTAACTACTCTGTGTTATTATTATTATTATTTTAACTACTAATAATAGTAAAGTGATAATAATCATAATTAATACTATTATGGCTAGCATTTATAAAGGACTTACTGTGTGTCAGGCACAGTGCTAAGCACTTTACAAATATAATCTCATGTGATCCTTACAACAACCCTCGGGGGTAGGTACACTGTTATGCTTATTTCGTGGTTGAGAAAATTGAGGGAAACAGAGATTAAGTGACTTTCCCAAATCATATAGCTAGTGTCTAAAGCCAAATTTGAACTCATCTTCCAGATTCCAGACCCAGAGTTCTACCCACTGCACTACTTGGATGAAAAAAGATGAAAAAAGGTAGATACGTATATACCTATATGTGTGTATATTAGTATATATGCAATGTATATATGTATATGTGAATACACATATTGCTTTATTTGGCCACATGGCTCAGTTCAAAGCAAAAATCGCGGTTAGAAAATTTACAGGAAATCAGTACTCAGGAAGCTGGTACAAACAGGTTTTATTACTGTATGGCATAGCAAACAGGAAATAAAAAGTATCCACATGAACACTATATGGAAATATAGGCAGACAAAGTTTCCTCTGTTCTGATGCAAGAAACTCACCCAGCTTCTGAGCAACAGAGTCATGTCAGGGAAAGTACAGGCTCAGATTGAGAAAGGGAAGTTTTATACCTTGGAAATGGGCTTGATGAACAGTTAATGAGTGCCAATTATAGGGAGTGGCATTCTCAAATAGACCCAGACACAGTGGAGAAGTTCCTGGGGTCATTTATCAGTACCCAGTGAGGAAGAGTTACTTTATCAGGATCAGACATTGGATAAATGCTTGAGTTGGCTATGAGGCAGAAGAAAAACTGCAGTTAGTGGGGAGTTTTATCTGATCAGAAGCTGTGAACATTAACTGCTGGACATATTATTAAAAGAGGTCAGAACAGTGGAAAAGTACAGAGCTGTCTGCTATTGTCTACACGCTTTAAAGGTATTGTAATGGAATCCTAACATTATAAGTATAACACAAAACAATAGAAAAGTCATAATTATCATATATGTGTGTATGTATGTGTAAGCATGTACTTCTCTCCTCCATTAGACTGACTATAAGCTCATTGTGAGTAGGGATTGTTATAACATTCTTTGTCTTTTTATCCCAAGAATTTAGCACAATGCATAGCATAGAGTAGGTACTTAACATATACTAATTCAGGGCTTCTTAAACTTTTTCCTCTCATGACTCCTTTTCCAGTTTCAGAAGCATTCACTGGTGTTGCGTGGCCTGAGAGCATGTGCAGTGCAAAGTGCTCATGCTTTCTGTTCAGAACCAAGGCTGCAGTGAAGTTGGGATGCAACATGGGCAAGCCAGAAACACCTTGGATTCATTATGCTTTTGATTTTTAAATAATTTCTGGTGTCTGTGCATTCAAAAACTTATTACTGTTGCCAAAGTTGCAACCCACAGTTTAAGAAGTGCTGTACTAGATGATTGATCCTGGAATATGTGTGCAAATATACACATATATTCATACACATGTGTATGTACATGCATACATGTATTTATACAGGTACATATACATATAGGTGTACAATGCATGTATAAATGTACATTCATATGCAATGCACATGTATATACATAGGTGTCCCAAAAGTCTTAGTGCAGTTTGAAAGCTGCACTAAAGCTTTTGGGATGCACTATATAATTAATGCAACAAAAAAAATCAGTTACTTCCATAGCTAAGAGGCTATAGTTGAGCTGAGTTCTATGTTCTACAGGTGATTAGCAAAGCAGAGTTAAAACTCAATTTATTGACAGTCATTGGTAATTTAAGAGTCACATATACTTTTTTAACTTGATAAAGACAAAAAAAAATCCAGGTTTTGATCATCACAATGAGTTAAATTCTGATAGTTTAAGGATATACCCTTTCTTTCCACCCTACCATACCCTCTGTCTCTAGGCCTTATCTCCAATACATTTTTGCAAAACTTCTACAACTTGCAATGGGAAGAGAAACAATATGTCTCTTCAGCAGTAGAAAATGCAATTTAGTTAAATGTAAACCGAAGGATGTTAGACAGACAATTCTGTTTGTTTTTTTTTTTTTTAAGGCAGTTGGGGTTAAGTGACTTGCCCAGGGTCACACAGCGAGTAAGTGACAAGTGTTTGGTTTGAGGCTTGATTTGAACTCAGGTCCTCCTGACTTCAGGGCTGGTGCTCTATCCACTGTGTCACCTAGCTGCCCCTAGACAAATAATTTTGAAGCACCAACACCAGATAATCCTTAAACTTCTGACTAGTTAAATTTGTTGCCATTAAGTTAAGAAATATTTGTTTAATAACCAGTTCCTTTCCTGAACCAGAAGTTGATGCTGAACTTTTTATAGAAATGAATGAAAATGCAATATTTCATCAACTATAAATTATATACCTGGCACATCAGTCTGTTAACAGAGCACTTTTATGTTGATGGCGAACAATCAGCCTAAATTCTGAGAGAATTATCACCGAAAGGGTAATTGCTATATTTTTCTTTTATAAAAATATAAATTTCTGTTGATATCCTTTGTTATTATATCTTCTAAATTTCCCTCCGTTTTCTCCCCCCTTCCCTCTCCTTTTTCCATTGGAGCTATTCCATATAGCAAAGTAATAGCATCTAACTTACAAGGTAGTTATTAGGACCAAATGAGATAATATATGTAATTTGTTTTTGTTGCTGTTTAGTCATTTTGGTTGTATCTGACTCTTTGTGACCTCATTTGGTGTTTTCTTGGCAAGGATATCGGAGTGGTTTGCCATTTCCTTCTCCAGAATATATGTAAAGCATTTTTTAAAATTTAAGGTGTTGTATAAATACTTACTATTTTTATGTTAATCTAGGATGGAGGATTGGATCTGCTGAGTACAGCTTCTCAGCTTTATTCATGTATCTGCTCTAAGATCTGAAGCACCTGCTAGGCCACTAGTGTCCTGGGTCTTTTATACCAAGATGACTAGTTCTTTGTCAATGGACTCAGACTAACTCTCCTCAGCCAATCAAATGTCAAGGGCATTTTCAATAACTGTTAAGGGAAAAGAAAAATAAAAAGCAAAAACCTAGTCTGAGGGTTAGAATAAAGGGGTTAGGATATTGTTCTTACAAAAATAAACAAAAACAAAAGAAAAGGGCAGCTAGGTGGTGCAGTGGATAGAGCACTGGGCTTGGAGTCAGGAGACCTTGAGCTCAAATCTGGTCTCAGACACTTACTAACTGTGTGACCCTGGCTGAGTCGCTTAACCCTGGTTACCTCAGTTCATCATCTGTAAAATGAGCTGGAGAAGTAAATGGCAAACCACTCCTGTATCTTTTCCAAGAAAACCCTAAAATGAGGCAAAAAATATCAGACACGACTGAAAAGACTGAACACCAACAAAAGTTACAATGGGGCAAGAAATGAGCTATGAGGGGAGGATCTGGAAGGACTATGTCGTAGTGGGAAGGATTGAGAAAGACGATGAATCCATAGCATTTAACAACCAACTTCTCTTGCCTTTGACTGACTGATGAAAGAAATAAAGTTTCTTAAAGTGAACTTTTAAAAGTTTCAGTCTCTATATTGCCCCATGACCCTAATCTTCTGTTAGAAATTATATAACAAGGCCATTACTAGTACAGGGGAATGAAGGGTAAAAACACAATAACCAATCCCATATAATTACCTTCATGCGATATAATATTGTGTTGCAGGGCTACACTATTAGCATCATCATAATTCCTGCATTATTTTTTACTGCAAAAATAGGTCAGAAGTTAAAGAAATATTTCATCATTGTCATGAAAATCAGAAAGACTTAATGAGGGAGATTGTCCTGGTCCAGAACATATATGAGATCAGACTTAGGGTTATTTGATTACTTTTTAAAGAAATTGCTTGCTTTTTTGCTTCATCATTTTTTTCTTACCACTAATTTCCTTCTGATAAGCCCATATAATAACTCATTCTGCTTCCCTGCAATGCTTTCTTGAGCAGTCATCTCCCCAAAACTTGTAACTTTACTTTGCACCCTTTATCTTATAATAAAGATCTCTGCTCCTCCTTTTCATTAGCCATTTTGAGGTTCATTAATTATTGAAGACAATATCAAGAAGAAAGCTCTTCCTCATCCATATGAGGAGTGTTATCCTGAACAGAGAGTCCCTTAAGGTATGATACCCTAATTCCAATGATGATACTCTAATTCCAACTAACTCCATTGCTAAATACATTTTTGCAACAACTATTTCTTTAGAATTGTCAGTTGAATGGTCTTGTTGGAAAATCATCCCCATTACTTTATAGCCAAACAACCTTCTCCTTTGATGTCTCGTTTTCTTCTTTTAAAGTTTTTAGTAGTATTTTACTTTTTCCCAATTACATATCAAGACAATTTTTAGCATTTATTTTTACAAGATTTTGAATTCCAAATTTTTCTCCCTCCTTTCCCTCCCCTCTCCTCTTCCTAAAATGGTAGGCAATTTGATGAAGGTTATACATGTGCTATCATGTAAAACACATTTCCATACTAGTCACAGTTATGAAAGAAGAACTAGATCAAAAGAAAAAAAAACATGAAAAAGAATAAGGTAAGTGAAAAAAGTATGCTTTGATCTGCATTCAGAGTCCATCTGGATGTGGATAGCATTTTCCTTCATAAGTCCTTTGTACTTGTCTCAGATCACTGTGTTACTGAGAAGAGCTGAATCATTCCTAATTGATCATCACACAATGTTGCTGATACTGTGTATGATATTTACCTCATTTTGTTCATTTCGCTCAGCATCAGTTCATATGAATCTTTCCAAGTTTTTCTGAAGTCCACCTGCTCATCATTTCTTGTAGCACAGTAGTATTCTATTACAGTCATATACCACAGCTTATTCAGCCATTCCCCAATTGATGGGCATCCCCTCAATTTCCAATATTTTGCCACCACCGAAAGGGCTGCTACAAATATTTTTTTACACATATAGGTCCTTTTCTCCTTTTTGTGATCTCTTTGGGATACAGATCTAGTAGTGGTATTGCTGGATCAAAGAGTATGCCCAGTTTGATTGTCTTTTGGGCACAGTTCCAAATAGCTGTCCAGAATGGTTGGATCAGTTCACAACTGCACCGACAGTGCATTGGTGTCTCAATTTTCCCACATCCTCTCCAATATTTATCATTTTTCTTTTTTGTCATATTAGCCAATCTATTAGTCAATAGGTGTGAGGTGGTACCTCAGAGTTGTTTTAATCAGCATTTCTCTAATTAAAAGTGAGTTGGAGCACTTCTTCATATGCTTATAGATAGCTTTGATTTCTTCATCTAAAAACTGCCTGTTCATGTCCTTTGACAATTTGTCAATTGGAGAATGGCTTGTATTCTTATACATTTGAATCAGTTCTCCACATATTTGAAAAATGAGGCCCATATCAGATACTTGCTGTAAAAATTATTTCCCAGCTTTTTGCTTTCCTTCTAATCTTGTTTGCATTGGTTTTCTTTGTGCAAAAGATTTTTTTTAATTTAATATAATCAAAATTATCTGTTTTCATTGCATAATGCTCTCTATCACTTGTTTGGTCATGAATCTATAACACATATTCTCCTTTAAGAATTTGGATGCTACTTTCACACACAAGACTCAAGAGAAGCATGAAAAGGTAAACAGGAAAGAGAAATCATAAGGGACTTATTAAAGTTGAACTGTTTACATTCCAATGTGGAAAGATGATATTTGTAACCCATGAGACCTTTGTCAGTATTAGGGTAGTTAGAGGAAAAATTATATGTATAGATAGATGGATAGATAGATAGATAGATAGATAGATAGATAGATAGATAGATAGATAGATAGATAGAGGGCACAGGGTGAGTTGAAGATGAAAGAGTGATATCTAAAAAATAAAATTAAGAGGTGAGAGAGGATTATACTGGGAGAAGGAGAAAGGGAGAGGTAGAATGGGGTAAATTATCTCACATAAAACAGATAAGAAAAAGCTTTGACAGTGAAGGGGAAGTTGGGGAAGGTGAGAGGAAATCAGTGAATCTTATTCTCATTGTAATTGGCTTAAGGAGGGAATAACATACGTACTCAATTGGGCATGGAAATCTCTCTGACCTTACAGTAAAATGGGGGAAGGGGATAAGAGAGCAGGGGTGGGGAATGCTAGAAGGAAGGGCAGATTGGGGGAGGGGGTAATCAGAATCAAACACTTCTGAGGAGGGACAGGACCAAAAGAGAGAATAGAATAAATGGGAGGCAGGGTAGGATGAAGGGAAATATAGTTAGTTTTTCACAACATGACTACTATGGAAGTATGTTGCATGACTAGACACATATAACTTGTATCGAGTTGCTTGCCTTCTTAATGAGGGAGGGGTGGTGGGGAGGGAGGAAGGGATAACATTAAGTTTTAAAAAGAAATGTTAAAAATTGTTTTCACATGCAACTGGGAAATAAGATATACAGGCAATGGGGTGTAGAAATCTATCCTGCTCTACAGGAAAATAGAAAGGGGAGGGGATAAGAGAAGGGGGAGTGAAAGAAGGGAGGACAGATTATGGGAAGGGATATTCAGAATGCATGTTGTCTTGGGATGGGGGGAGGGATGAGATGGGGAGAAAATTTGGAACTCAAAATCTTATGGAAGTGAATGTTGAAAACTGAAAATAAATAAGTTAATAAAAAATTTGGATGCTATACCATTTGATGAATATATGTGTGGTATTGATATTACTTCATTGTCTATGGCACCTTCCAGCAAAATGTTGTTTCTTTCCTTATTGTTTTTAATTGAATCTATTTTTGCTTTTGCTTTGTCTGAGATCAGGATTGCTACCCCTGCTTTTTTTTTTTTAACTTCAGCTGAAGAATAGTAGATTCTGCTTCAGCCCCCTTACATTTACTCTCTGTGTGTGTCTCTACTTCAAGTGTGTTTCTTGTAAACAACGTATTGTAGGATTCTGGTTTTTGATCCACTTTGCTATCCACTTCTGTTCTGTGGGAGAGTTCATCCCATTCACACCCACAGTTATAATTAGTAACTGTGTATTTTCTTCCATCCTATTCTTCCTCCTATTTGTCCTCTCTCTACTTTCACCCTTTCCCTCCTTGACAATGTTTTACTTCTGTCCACTGCCTCCCCTGGTCTGACCTCTCTTCTGCCAGTTCCTCCTGCTCCTTTACTTAATCCCCTCCCCTCCTACTTTCTTGTTGGATAAAACAGATCTCTATATCCAAATGACTGTGTATATTATTCCCTTTTTGAGCCAATACTGATGACAGTAAGGTTCAAGTGATGCCCATCACCCACTCTCCCATCTTTCCCTCCATTGTAATGGGTTTTTCACACCTCTTCATGTGAAATAATTTATCTCAATCTACTTCTCCCTTCATTCTACACCCAGTGTATTTCTCTTTCTCATTTCTTAATTATTTTTTTGTTGTTCCCTCAAATTCTCCTTATACTCGTACCCTCTATATATGTGTATTCCTTCTAGCTGTCCTAATAATGGTACAATTTTGAAGAATTACAAGTATTACCTCTCATGTAGAGATGTAAACAGTTTAACTCCATTGAATCCTTTATGTTTTCTTTCCCCCTTTTTGTCTTTTTAGGCTTCCCTTGTGTCTTGATATTGGGAATCAAAATTTTTATTCAATTCTGGTCTTCTCCTTATGAAAGCCTAAAATCCTCATATTTCGTTGAATAATCCCTTTCCCCCTTGAAGTATTTTGCTTAATTTTGCCAGGTAGGTGATTTTTGGTTGTAGTCCTAGCTTTTTTGCCTTCCAGAATATCATGTTCCATGACTTCTGGTGCTTTAACGTTACTGCTGCTAAGTCTTGTGTAATCCTGATTGTCACTCCCCTATATTTGAATTGTTTCTTTTTGGCTATTTTACCTTGACCTGATAGTTCCTTAATTTGGCTATAATATTCCTTGTAGTTTTTATTTTGGGACCTCTTTCCTGAGGTGATTGGTGAATTCTTTCAATGCCTATTTTGCCCTCTGGTTCTAGGACATCAGGACAATTTTCCTTGATAATTTATTGAAAGATGTTGTCCTAGTCCTCCTTTTGATTATTGCTTTAAGATAATCCAATGATTCTGATAGTATCTCTCCTGGATCTATTTTCCAGATCAGTTGATTTTCCCATGAGGTATTTTAATTTTTCTTCTATTTTCTCATTCTTTTGAATTTGTTTGATCGATTCATGATGTCTCATAGAGTCATTAGCTGCCACTTGCCCAGTTCTAACTTTTAAGGTGTTGTTTTCCTCAGTTAGCTTTTTTACTTCCTTTTCCATTTGACCCATTGTACTCTTTAAGGAGTTGTTTTCTTTAGTGGATTTTGTATCTCTTTTTCCATTTGGCCAATTCTTTTTTTAGGCAGTTTTCTTTTTGTTTGTTTTCTTTTTCCAAACTGTTGACCATTTTTTCATAATTTTCTTGTATCACTCTCATTTCTTTCACCATTTTTCTTCTACCTCTCTTATATGATTTTTAAGCTACTTTTTGAGCTCTTCCATGAGTTCTTTCTGGGCTTGAGACCACTTACCATTTTTCTTTGTCATTTTGACCATAGATGTTTTGACATTGTTGTCCTCTTCTGAGTTTGTTTCTTGATCTTTCCTGTCACCATAATAACTTTCTATGGTCAGATTCTCTGTTGTTTTGTTGTTTGCTCATCTTTTTTTTGTCCTTTTTCCTTTCTTTTAGATTTGAACTCTGCTGCTGCGGTGGAAAAGGCACTGTCTCAGGCTTCTTGTGCCAGATGCTGCATATGCTTCCTGTTTACCTGGTGCTGCACTGATGCTGCCCTGAGTCACATAGGGGATCTTTCTGTCTGGTGCTGAGATGAGGGTGTGGGTTGGAAGGTGGTTGGTGCTGCTGTAGGCTGTAGGGGTCTTGGCAGCTTGCCTTGTACTGAGATGGAGTCTTAATGGATGTGTCTGGCATGTACTGAGGCCAGTGGGGTGCATCTGTGTTTCCCCAGGGCTACATTGAAGCACATGGAGGTCTGGCCTCTTGAGGCTGCCTGTTTGCCCAGGGCTATGCTGAAGCATCCTCTCTTTTTCTGATACCTCTCTCTTTCTTCACTCTCCCTCAGTTTAGTTCAGCTCTATCTCACTTTCCTTCCTCTGCTGTTTGTAAATAATGTGCTAGAATGCCCCTGGTAGAGAGAGTCTATGGAAGGTGAGAGGAGAGGTTGTAGTGACATACTGAGACCCCTTGTGAGAGAGAGAATAATGCAAATGCCAAGGAAACATGGTAAGCCAATTCAATGGAAGGTATACATGGGCAGATATTGAATCTAAATGGTACACCACCCTCCTCTTCTCTAGCCTCTTGCAGAGTGCCATAGGCAACAATTTTTAAAAAAAGAAAAAAAAAGTATAAATGTACACATGAATGAATGAATTTGGAGGCTAATTACCTTCCCTAAGTTAACAGGAGCAACATTAACAGAGTGCCATAACACGAGATGTCAAAAACTGTTAAATTGAGAATTGCCTAAACAAATGGTGTTCTAGTCACTCTAGTTCACCTGGATATCAAAGGAAAAAAAAAATGACACAAATTCAAACTAGGCAAAGGAGATTAAGCATCCAGGAACAGGGCATGATGGTTTAAAGGTAAAGTGAGGTAATTGCAGAGCACCAGGCTGATATTCACATACCATTAAGCCCCAAATAGAATCATATATTTAATCAGCAGAAATATTGACTTCCCTCCCCCCATACATCTCCTACATTCTGCTGCCAAAGAGTTACATATAATTCTAAATTATCTATTGCCCATAAAACCTCATCGGGAAAAAAGAATGCCATTGACTCTGATTTTACATACACTATTAATGTGGTTATTGGCCAAAGCTGTTAAAAAACAAATTGGCAATTTCAGATTCTAAATTCAGCAGGCTTCTCTAAAGCTGCACATTTTCATTGCTTATGCATCTGTATATGCACCATTGTTATCACTAAAGGCGAACTCTATTGCAAGGAAATGGAGGGCCTTAAGATGGTAGATGAAGCAAAAATAATAGTCCACATTGATGTGCAGCTTTGTGATTTATAGCAGATAGACATTTGGAAAGGTGCATTGATAGGCTGGAGGTACTAAAAGAATAGAATAAAAGCTTCAAAAATGTTGGACCTATCCTTAGTGGAGAATTTAGGGGGAAACATGGAAGAAAGATTCAAAATGAAGTGTAGTAGAACCTGAAGGAATGGAAGGAGTCCTTGGGATTTCAATATTTTGGTCCTTTATTTGATCTATTATCCCATGAATGTAAGAATTTGCTCTTGTACATGTCTTCCCATAAATTAGGCATTTGGAGATGTCTACTTGCAGCATTTTTTCTCTGCTTCTTTCCTTTTTTTTCTTTATAATATATCATTTGTTCTATGGAATGCCTTTCTAGGAGGAGAGAGAGGCAGGAAAATTGGGAAAATTTTTAATGCTATTAAAATAACACAAAATATATTAATAAAATTTAATTTTAAAAATTATAAACATATATATGCATATATTTATATATGCATATAGAAAGTAATAAAGTAATAAAAGTGAAGGTTAACAAATGGACAGGATATAGACAAACATACATATATCCTCACGTGTATTGTCATATGTGTGTATGTAAATATATATGTATTTATATTTTTTTCAGTAGCACTATGTCTGTCCATTTGTTAACCTTCACTGTTGTTTCAAATCAAGAATACGCTAGATGATGTTCTTTATTAAAGAAACAATATTTATTTAGCATTTTAATATTTTTAAAAGTGCTTCATCTGCATTCTCCTATGAACCAGAAGAAAGCTAGATGAAGTGGTAAACAAAGTACTGGGCTTGGAATCGGGAAGATTTGAGTTTGAAATTTCCTCAGCCACCAGATTTTTGTGGTAGGAGAGATATTCCAACTCCTACATGCATTCAAGTTAATTTAGTTTTCCCCTAAAAGTTATTGAAACTAACCTCAAGATTTAATTGGCTCAAGTGACTAAAGGCTCAGACTGATGAAATAACTTCCTAATCACCTGAGCAAATAACACCAAGCTCAGAGGGTCCAGGAATGGAGTACCGCAGCCTTGAGGACACATGTTGGCCTTCTAGGTCCTCAAGTGTAGCTCTTTGAATCCAAGCTTCACAGAACAAATGCCCTTAATAAAAGGATTTGTTCTGTAAAACTTGAACTTAGTCAAAAGGCTGCACCCAAAGACCTAGAAGGCCACTGGTTCCCCACCCCTGTGACCAATGGAGAACTCAAAAGTAGAACTTTGCTCAGCTAAATAAATTTGGGTGTGGGGGAGCAGGCTTCTTTAATACTCATCCTTATCAAGTATCCTGCTGTGGCTAAGTAAATCTCCTTTTGTTAATTATCAAGTTAAATATGGTTGTCTCATTTAATTTCATTGTCAAAAATAAACTACTCATGTCCTGACCTGAGCTAGGCCCACCTATTTACACTGTTTGATTCTGGGCAAGTCACTTAGCCTCTCATCCTCAGTTTCCTCATCAGTAATTTTGGGATAATCATAGCACCTTTCCCCAAATAGTTGTTGTAGGGAATCAAAGAAAGTTCCTTGCAAAACCTTAAATTATGACATAATGTTAACTAGTATTATCATCTTCACAATAGCTCTGTGCTATTGTTATCACCTTTTAACATATGGGGAAACTGAGGCCCAGAAGAGTGAAGTGACTCATAACTACTTACTAGTTAAGTCTGGATTTAATGCCATATTTTCCTGTCTCCAGGTCTAACATTCTATCCACTACATCATGCTGCCCTTCTAGTGTGTATGTCATAGACTGAAGCTATTGAAATCCAAGATTCAACAAGTTATTAAAGTTCTATTTACAAAGATGCTTCTCATTTTCATCCCTACCCCCAGCCTCGTCATACACAACTGGATGATGTAAATAGTGCCAAGTTTGCTGTCATTCTGTTTATTTGGTTGTTTTTTGCTGCTTTTATTTTCCCCCTGGACCTGTGATTTCATGATTTAAAGGGAACTCTTAGGACAGAAGCGCCTTGTATGAGTTCACAGCACCAACTATTCAACAACCTATAGCCTTACACAGTTGACTGGTGTACAAGGAGTTTAAATGACTTGCCCTGGACCACACAGTAAGTATGAGTCAAGGGTTGAACCTGAGCTCAAGTAATCTTAGCTCCAAAGTTTATCCATTATTCTCTCTTTCATAAGTATTAATATCTTTATTTTATAAACAAGTAAACTGAGTTTCAGCAAGGTGCAGGGGCGGGGGGGAGCAAAAATGATTCAAAAACATACATATGAGAAATAGTGCCAGGAGTCAAGCTTAGGACTTCCTGTTCCAACTCCAGTGTAGTTTTCATGGTAGTATGTAGCCTACTGAAGGGGCATGGTCCAAAGAAGTGGTGTCAAACTCAAATAAAATCCCTGAAAACCATATATTTACTTAGGGGAAAAAAAAGAAATGAACATTGTCTATATTGCATTTTTATTTAATTGTTAATTTTTTTTCAATTACATTTTAGTCTGGTTTTGGCCATACATATTCAGGAGTTTTCCAATGTAAATCACAATCTATTCATTATCATAATACCTGAGTTCTAATCTCAACTTCATCATTTCCCACCTGTGTGATCCTGGGCTAGTCACTTTACTACAAAGTTTGTTCATCTGTAAAATAAGTAAATTGGACTAGATGACCTCTAAAGACTTTTACAACTCTAAATCTATACAACCTATGACCCTTCTATTCATTTTCCCCCTGGACCTGTGATTTCATGATTTAAAGGGAACTCTCAGGACAGAAGCCCCTTGTATGAGTTCAGAGCACCAACTATTCAACAACCTACAGCCTTACACATCCTGTCATAGGTAGTGATGTAGCTTTTTTTTTTCTCTCTTAGGTCTTCGAAAATAATGGAGAAGGCATCTATGTCCTGTATAAAGCCTCCCCTAACTATGTCAACATAAAGTCATTTTTCTGCCCTGTCTTCTCTGAATATTCATGATCTGTAATATGCCTTAGTCCCTTGTTGTTTTAACCTGTGTTTAATCTGCCTTTTTCAATATCTTTGAATTATTGTTTACTGCAAAGTCCAGGGTAAGGATGATTCATCAAGAGAGAAACTGACTGAATGGTTTCAGACATCCCTGATATATGAGAGACTGATGGACCCTCTTCCCACGTGAGGGGTCTTGAGGAGCACATATTTCTAATGGAATGCATCCTATATCTTATGTTGACCAAAGTTGGCTTTTTTTTTCCTGCCCATGAACCACTTGTAGTCAGGCTTTCTTTCTGTGATAAGAAAGAAGAAACTTTCACCTGTTAGAATCCCTGGCTTCCTTCAAGTCTCAACTTCAAATGCTAACTTCTGCAGGAGGCCTTTCTTAGGCCACCTAGATGCTAGTTCTTCCCTAAAAGGTTACTTTTTCTTGGTTCTTTATGTATTATGAATGTGCTAGTAAGTGACTTGCCCAAGATCACAGAGTTAGTAAATGCGTGAGGATGTATTTGAACTCGGGCATTCCTGAGTTGAGGTCCAGGACTCAATCCACTGTGCTGCCACATAGAGTATAATATCCTGGAGGGAAGGGACTATTTCTTATTTCCTTTCTTTGTATCCCTACATACTAAAAACTTAACAAAAGTTGGTATTTGATTGATTTTCAACAACAGCTGCTCTCAAATACAATTTACTAAATAACAGTGATATTTCAATATGCATCAATGGAGTCCCCAGAATGAGGAAACTGTTAATCTTTGAAGCTTTGAAAAAGAAAACTGTAAGCTCTTTGGGGGCAGGGACTATCTTGTATCACTCTACCTCCCCAATACTCCCTAGCAAAGTTATTTGTACTTAATAGTAATCTCTGAATATGTTGACTAATTAATTAATTGATTAATCTCATGAGGAGATTTCAAATAATACTAGCATTTATATAGTGCTTTAAGATTTGTGAAGCATGTTGCAAGTATTTCATTTTATCCTTACAAGGTTGGAATTGTGCTATCATTATCCCCATTTTATTGATGAGGGAACTGAAGTAGACAGAGGTTAAATGATTTGTCCAGAGCTATGCAGTTTTCTGACCCCAAGTCCAGAGCTCTAGCCACTGTGCCCCTTAACTACCTCTATGGAAGTGGTTCCAATATTATGTTGGAAACTAGTGGATAAAGAGAAATGAACCTCAAAAAACTGACACAAGGACTTCTGTTTAAAAAAAAGTTTTATTAGAATTTTAACTGATCAATTGATTCATTTAAAAACTATTGTGTAAGCATATCATGGCGACTTCTCCTCAAGTCAATATAATATGTAATTCTCATTGACACAATGGACAATTATTCATACATCATAGTGAAGGAAAGTCCTGCTAGAAAGGGCATCTGGCTCATTTTTCTTTTTTGCCTGATCAAGCTCTACCTTGGGATCAGCAGATGAGAAATGTCCTTTTGAGTAGGATGGCACATTCAATATTCTCCTTGAATTTGTCTATTGAAATGTCCAACGTTTTACTGGGGGAAAAAAGTTTTGGATTTTTTTTTATTCTCATTTTCATTAATGAATAAGCCATTTTATTGGAAATTCAGAATTAGGACACTGGCTTTTACTCTGTTCACATGGCAGAAGTGAATGTTTGCAGGCATTAGTCTTGATTTGGTATGAACATTAGACAATTTCTGCTAGTTCACTTTCTTGAACAGAAAATAGCTCTTTTTGTCCCATATGAATAAGTTGGTGTCTGTTGTGGGTGATAATCATTTTCTTCTTCAGAGAAAACTGCTTGAAAATTATTCTTTTTTAAGGTACAAAGGAATGACTACAGGAAGGAAGCACTACTTAAGTTTCCCGAGAAATCTAGACTTTCGAAGAAATCCTACAACATTCTCAACTTATAATAAGTCCTTTCCATTCCCATTAAAGGAGATGAAGAGGGAAATCAACTTTTTTTTAATGGTTTACAGCATATAAGCAAGTGGAAGAGAAGAAAGAATGCTTGACTTCAAATAGGAGAAGGTAGCTTTAAAACTTGGTTCTGGAAATTATTGTTTGCATTTTCTTCAGCAAACCTCTTCTTCTCTCAGAGTCTCAGTTTCCCCATCTGTAAAATAAAAATAACAAAATAAAATAATTTATGGACTGCCTATATCAAAGGATTGTTATAAAGCTCAAATAAGTTAATATTTACAGAGGCATTTTAAGCAGAATGTTTAAAATAGATAACACATTAAATGTTGTTGTAATTGATGATGATAATAACTTCTCAGCCTTCCAGTGTAGCACAAGTATGCTCTCCAAGGAATTCTACCTGTTCGTAATTCCTGGGAAGGAATGTTCATTATATTATAGAGTTTTCCAAAACCTTTTTTATTGACCTGTATTTTACTTATAGCTAATTTAAAAACAGTTAGTAAGTAATCATAATGTATTTCAAGACTGTTTGAAAGTAAGTGCATAAAGATTTGTAAACCTATATCAAGAATCTTTGAAAATAGATATGAATCATCTTAAAATTTCAAAAATATATTCTTACAAAAAGGGTGGGGGAGTAGGTAGGGATCAGGAGGAAGGTCAAAAATTGCAAATAGCAAAAAAAAATTAATGATGATTCAAAGAATATATATACCAACTTTTGACTTGAACATTAAGTTCAGGCATGATCTGTAAATTGAAAGTGCTTGTTGACAAGTTGACCTTAGAGTGATGATTATTTTTCAGTCCCAACAACTCTCTAAAACCATTTAGCTGTAGATTAGTTTGGCAAAGGGAGAATTCACACTAACCAAATTAATGATTGTACAAGTGTCAATCATAGATACATTATTTGTATTGAATAAATCAAGAAAGAAAGAACTTTGATGTAGAAGAATCCCAGTTGGTGCTATGAAAATTATGGTAATTGAAAGTCATTTCCAAGAGACTGGAAGTGTTATTTATAATTTTAAAAAGACAGTGGCTTGATGTATAAGCCATAAGGAAGAAACTTTCTATTTTCTTATTGTTATTTCCAGCACCACTATTATTATTAAGCAAGCTTGGCATCTTTTGCTGGTTGAGTAAGGCAAATATCTCATGGAACATCTGTGATTTATATATCTTAAATATGTAAAAAAAAAAAAAGTCAGCCATATCTTACTCTTATGATCTCATTTGGAATTTTCTTGGCAAAGTTACTGGAATGGTTTGCAAATTCTTTCTCCAATTCATTTTACAGATTCAGAAACTGAGGCAAAAAGAGTTAAGTGACTTGCTCAGGGTCACATAGCTAGTGCCTGAGGCCAGATTTGAACTCATGATGAGGAGTCTTCTTGACTCCAGGCCCAGCATTCTAACCACTGTACCACCTAGCTGCCCTAAAAATGTCTATAGTTGGCTAAGGTGTTTATTCACTTCTGGATCTTGGTTGACTGGAATATTTCATTGATCAACTTTTTTCTCCTTTTTTTTTCAATCAGTGCCAAATAATATTGGTGATCAGCACTTTAAAGTGAATTCTGAGATGTGATCTTTGTAGGAATACTTTGCTCCTACTTCTATTTCTTTCTTCATTATTTACTTTGAGATTCTTGACCTTTTGCATATCTAAATGATTTTTAAGAAAATCATTAATATATCTCTTTCTATAATGTAACTCCTTGGGAGATCAATTTGTTTGTCATTAAACATATAAATTAATTTAGGCAATAGCAGTATTTTGTTAATATTAGAAAGACTCAATCACAAACCTCAAATAGCTATTCAATTACTGAAATCTTTGTTTCTTTAAAAATATTTTGTATTTGTTCATGTAATTACTAAGTGTGTATGTTATGCATTTTGTAATTATTTTGAATTAAATCTTTTTTTCTATTTCTCCCAGTATGTTGGGATTATTAAAAAGAATATTAATTTGTTTTGGTTTCATTTATATACTTTTATCATTATGAATTGCTTTAATTTATGTTAATTCATTCTCTATATTTCCAATTAACAGCTGTGATTGTATCCCCTCTTTGTCTATGTTTGAAACATAGGCATCCCTTAAAAAGAACTTTTTGGCTGTCTTGTTACCTCAATTTCTATTTATTTCCTTACTGCTATAGATAGCATTCACAGCAGTCAAATGATAGCAGTGACAATGAATATTAGTGTTTTGTTCCTCAACCTTAGTAGAAAATTTTCCAGTGTTTCCCTAATACAAGTATGTATAGCTCTTGGTTTTAGTTACATACTCTTTATTTTATGAGGGAAAGCTACACGTAGCTATAAATACTCATATTTGGAATCAGGAAGACTTGTGTTCCTATCCCGCCTCAGATACTTCCTAGCTGCACAACCCTGGGCAAATCACATATGTCTCAGATTTAGTTTCTTCGTCTTTAAAATGGTAGTTATAATAGCAAACCTCTCTCAAATTTGAGGTTTAAATGAGTTAATATATGTAAAACACTTTGCAAACTTTATAGAACAATATAAGTGTATCATCATCATCATCATCATCATCATCATCATTATCACATCAATCTATCATAGCTAACTTTGGTTTGATTGTGATTATTTTCTACCCTCCCTCCTACAACCCTTTCTTTCTTCTCCCATTTATTTTAATTTCTACCCTAATGTATTTCAACCCCCTCTTGTCACTGTCTTCCCCCACCAAACACACACATACACACACACACACACACACACACACACACACACACACACACACATTTTTCCATTCCGGGCTCAAATAAAAGTGAAATTTATGAGAGGTCTATCCTTCAACTTCCATGTACATATCTGTATAATTTTCTGCTGTTGGGCCTTAATTATAAGAAGTAAGAACTTCATTCCTTTTTCTCTTTCTTCCATTCTTTCCATAGTAGTAATTCCCTTTGAACTTTTCTTCTCTCTCATACACAAAGTAATAATAATAAAAAAACAAGAACAATGAAAGCATCTCCTGAGTTTATCATTCTTTCCTCCTGAAAATGAATTTTTATCTTCTTTTCCCCTTTTCTTCACTATTATGATCTGTTTTTAAATCTTTTTGTTGTGTGGTAGAACCAATATATTAACTGCTATACTTATTCAATTTAAGTTAATTTTTCAGTAAAATATGTTGAACCATCCTTGAGACTTGATTATCTTAAGAGACTAAAGTCTCAGGTTATTGACATCAGTTCTGGATCACATGAAGACAAAACAGTCAAAAATAATTCTGCACATGCTATGATGTTTGGCTAGTGAATCATAATGGGCAACTCAGGCAAGGAGCTTTGTTCATCTATATAAACGTCTGTTGGCCTTAATGTGCATCATTGTTGAATATCCTCTTGCCATGACTAAATAAATCTCCCTTTTTGAATTCTTAAACGTCCCATGATTCTCTCCAATAATTTTGATATTGAATGAAAACTCGCAGGGGATTAATCTGTCAGTCCCAGCCCACAACATGGTAATACTCAATTTGAATTCTTCAGAGAATTTGCAATGGATTTATAGGCACTATGGTACAATGGCTTGACTGCTGGATTGTTAAAGGAGGTTGTTGTTGTTATTCAGAAGTTTCAGTTGTTTCCTACTCTTCTTGACCCCATTTGGAATTTTCTTGGCAAAGATACTGGGACTGTTTGCTATTGTTTTCCAGTTGATTTTGCAAATGAAGAAACTGAGGCAAACAGAGTTAAGTGACTTGCCCATGGTCACACAGTTAGTAAGTGTCTGAGACCAAATTTGAATTCAGGAAGATGAGTCTTCCTGACTCCAGGCCCAACACTCTATTTACTCTAGCACCTATCTGCCTAAAAGTAGAGAACCTAAATTTTAATCCTGGTTCTACTCTCCTAATACTACATAAACTTGTATGAGTTGCTTCTCCTATATGGGACTCAGTTTCCTCCTTTGTAAAATTAAGGAGTTTATTTAGGTTCTCTCCAAAGTCTCTTCCAGATCTAAATCTATGATCATATAATCCTTTGATACTAAGATAATCTAGCCCTTTATAATGTTCCAGACCTTTGTAAATTTCTCTTGATTCTTGGATTTGAATTTCAAAAATTTTATACAGCTGAAATTTTCCTATCATGAATATTCAGAAGTCCTCCATTATACTGAAGTTTGATTTCACCACTCCCCTTATAGGATGATGTTCAGCTTTTCAGTATAAGAGGAGGCTTGACTGTAGATTTTTTCATTTGTCCTCCTCTTTCTAATATTTATTATGTAATACACTGTGGTTATGACTGTGGTTTATTGGCATGTTATATATTTGTTCCTGGCTACTTACATTACTTCTAAAAATTTAACTTGTAAGCTTCTGACATTGGCATTGGCATTTACAAATATGTTAAATTTAAGACTTCTTTCAAGTGGTGACCTATGAATTCTATCTATTTTTAATTTACCTTCTAATTCTAGTACTTTTGGAACCACAAGACAAAATGAATGGGCAAACCATTTAATTTAAACAAGCTTTCACAAGAGATGTATAAACAACACTAAAATCATGAATTTAGAATTGACAAGAAAAGCATAATCATGACACAAATTATGAATTTGCCTCTTGCTTTTCCATGCTGCAAGCATGAGCTAGTCTTTGTTGCATGCAGGAGGGCCCAGCAAAGTAAGTGCTATGGGGAGTTCTTCCCCCCAAACTTTTTGCTAATGCCTTTTTCTCCTTTCCCCTTCCCAGCTAGATGATGATCTCTTTGTTGTGGATTGGAACCCATGAACTTTCTACTACTTCAACCCTCCAGTAAACTTCATCCCAACAGTCATTGATTAGGAATATCCAGTCATCTTAACCCCCTTCTGTGGAGCAGATGTAGTGGCTCACACATTTTAAATGGAGTCACCAAGTAAAACCTTTATAGTTAAGTAGAGGACAAGCAGGACTTATCATCTCCTTTGTCACTATACCCTAAGGATCACTGTGCCTAATCATCCCTCTGAACCACTGGTCCTTAGCCTCCACTCTGCTACTCTGCCTTCCAAATTCCCTAGTTTCATCATCTGACCTACTGGTAAATCCTGAGGATTCTCGGACCTTACTATTCACCTTGCTGCAAGACCCTAAGGGCCGTCAGCCCTTTCTATATGTCTTGAAACTTACTGGTCCTTAAAGAGTAGTCTGTTCTAAGTAAGATAAGAACTTATTGAAAACAGAGACTGTATTTTTTTCACTATTTTTATCTTTATCTTATCACAGAGATTAGACTACTATAAGGATTCAATAAATGTTTGATTGTTTGTTCACTTCTTCAATCACTCATTCCTTTATTTTTTTTCATTTGTTCATCATTATGTACTCAAATATCTCTTTCCACTTCTTCAAAACTCTAGCCTTGTGCACTGAGTTAGGAAGGAGATAATGTTCAATAAAGGTCACTGATACTAATTGAGAGAGAGAGAGAGAGAGAGAGAGTGAGAGAGAGAGAGAGAGAGAGAGAGAGAGAGAGAGAAATGAGTTTGAAGATCTCTTAAAGTCTTTTAAAAAACATATTTATTGCATTATTCTTATCTTGGAGCCCAAATGTCAAGCGTAGACATTTTTAGCATAGCTGCTGAAAGGGAGTAATAGGGAATAAGATGAAAACACAGTCAAGATTCTTTTACTCAGGAGAAGGAACTCTAACAAACCTGACTGTTAGATACTTACAGATTTGGTCACCTAGTCTCCTTAATTAAATGCTTATTTTACATAAGTAGAATCTTTGTTCATTCCATCAAAGCAAAAAGTCAAATTAAAAAAAAGAGCATTTAGGATAAAACAATTATTTTCCCAACTCAAAGAAGGAGGCAATGAGCAAGATTAGTAAGAAAGGTCTGTTTTTTATGACATCATTTTATGATCCCCAGAATTGAATGATTTCAAGTGGGCAGGAAAGACATAAAAGCTGGATAGTCATATATTTACATTGGCATTTCATTGTTTTAAATATATTAAGTATTATCTGTAATGTCTCAATTTGCTCTCTAAAGTTGAATATAAGTACTCCTTAGAATATCTGGACTACTGCTCCTCTCCACTAGCATGAAGTGTCAACAGAAGATATAACTACTTTTGGTTTTTGTATATACAAATGAATTGCATGTTGATGAGAATTATGGAGTTTGAATTAACAACAAAGTTTGTTTTTGGTTAAGATTTATGTACTCTATGTCCTAATGACATGTTTGTTTCAACAAATAATAACCCAATTCTCTTTGACAGAAATCACTTAGAGTGTGTTTCCTACTATCACATGAATAAATAGCATTCATTCTTCATGTAGTGTAGAATTACACAGTGGTGTAAATGAACTCATTGTGAATAATTTGTATCTGCTGCAAGTTCCTGCTGGGGAAGTGTCAAGATCCATTTGGCAAATCCTCCTGGTTAATCGGTAAACAGAAAGGGCTAATTGCATTTGGTACAAGCAAAATGTGAATACATGGAATTCTAATTAAAAAAAATAACTAGTCCTTTGATGCTTCACACATCTTCAAAAGTCTTTTTGAATATATATTATATGATATCACATATATTACCAGCACCAATGTAATGGTATCTGATGGTTCAGTTAAAATGTATCTATGGAGAGGGGATAATATATTTCCCAAGCATATTACCCCTTAACGATGAAGAGCTACAAAGGTTTCTTGTTGTTGAGTCTTTTGGTCATGTTGGACCCTTTGTGACCCCATATTGGGTTTTCTTGGCAAAAATATCAAAATGGCTTAACATTTCCTTCTCCAGTGGATTGAAGCAAATAGAGGTTAAGCGACTTGCCCAGGGTCACATAGCTAATGACTGTCTGAGGCTAGATTTGAACTCAGGTCTTCCTGATTTTAGGTCCAGCAATCCATTGAGCCACCTAGTTGTATTCACAAAGGATACTACCCAGTAAATATAATATTGGAAAAGGAAATATGACTGGATTATTCATGCAGTGAGTCAGGGGCTACTCTGGTATCCACTGACTATTAAAAACAAAAACAAAAAACAGAGGAATCTCTCTGGCACACTGAACAGATTTTCTATGAAGGACTCATGAGATGATGTAGGATGAAAAGGCATGAGGGACTAACATTGCATTCATTTAATATTTAAGTGGATCTGTGGAGGAAGAGTGCCCACTTTGCTGAAATCATAATATTAACATATTACTTCCAACAAGAAATAGAGTCATATTGTAGACCTGTTGCTCATTTATATATGTTTTAAAACATTTTACATTCTTATGAGTTACTCACAACATTCCATATGCTATCTCTAATTCAAAAGTAAATTGCCTAAAATCATTGGGAACTCCAAACTACCACTGGTGACATACATAGCCCTCCTAGCAGGGAGTAAGGGGACAAAAGAAGAATGGCAGCCTATTTATATGGTTTCAGGAATAGCAAAATAAGTCCTTGATAGAACTTCCACTTAATTTAGCAATATAAAAGATTATACAGGAGCCCCTCTTTCCTACAAACATGGTAGCAAAGTTTTAAAGATGTACTTTAAGGGAAAATTTTAAACAAAAACAGAGATATAGCAATAAACTTCTCCATCCAATCTAGGAAATTACAAGAAGACTTACAGAAGGAAGCAAACATCTGAACCAGAGAAAAGGCAGAGGAGAAGATAGTCAGTGCTTCAAACTGAGACTAAAAACTGGCAGAAATTTGCCTTTGTCTTATTGCCTCAGAGAACACAGAGCAGGTTGCCAAAACTCACTGCACAGGGATGTTGGTTGAGCAGTATAAACTCACCTGGCTCCTTGAAAGAGACTAGCACCTCTAGCAACTCTTACATCAGCAACCTTAACCACAGTCAGAGCAAGAGACACATCCAAAGGGAGAAATTATTATTGGGAGTCTGGATTATTGTAATGCCTACACAACTCTCAATATACTCCCTACAAAAGACAGGGCCACCATTATAGCCAATCATCCAAAACACTGAAAATTACAGGAGGCTTAAGGCCAAAGTAATCTGTGATATATACCTAAGAACTGTTGGGGCATAGCAGGGAATGGAGCCAACTCCATGTGGAGATTTGTCTAAAAAGGATAGTTTGCTCTGTCTAGCAAGAGAGAGATAGACTAAGTCAAAAATATGAGTTGGGACCAGGAGACAAAGTCAAACCATAAATTCCAATAGATAGTTGAATTTATTCTTTGTCACACAATAGAGCACTGCAGACAGTGGAAACTAGACAACAGAATAAGGCTTACTTACCACATCCCAGAGTGTGGGATGCACAAAAGTCTGATCTAGTATGAAGTCCCAATTTAAGAGAAATGAGTAAATAGAATAAAATGCCAGGCGTGATGAAGTAGTACAGATTGTACTAGTGTGGAGATGTGGATGAGGAAAATCAAGAGGAACAGTGTAACTCCAATTATACATTAATTGTAATTGTAGTGAAATACGGCATCCTATCAAATTCCTTGTGGGAAGCAAATATGGTCCTCATAACTGTGCTAGGGAGAAGTAAATAAGAGAAAACATCCATAGTTAAATGTCTCTAATGAATATTGATACGAAAAATTGAGTAAAATATTAGCAAAGAACAATATATTAAAATTTTATACATTGTAACCAAGTTGACTTTATCGTGGTAATTCAGGATTAATTCATATTAGGCAAAATATAAGCATAATAGACTATATTATTATCAAAAGCAATTAAAATCAGATGTTAATATGGTAGGTTTAAGGGGAAAAGGTTCTAACAATATACATTTTTACATTAAAAGCTTTAGAAATCAGAGGGAAAGATAGCTATTTCCTTAATATGGTAAATGGTATGTATCTAAAACTAAGAGCTATCTTCTGTAATGATTTATGATAAGACATCTTTTTATTTTAATATTTTATTTATTCAATAGATTTTAAAAATAATTTTAATATTTTAATTTAAGTTCCAAGATCTGTCTCTCCCTCCCCCTCCTTTCATCATCCACTGAAAAATAAAGTGAAGAAAAAGTATGTTTTTTCCTACATTCAGACTTATCATAAGTTCTTTTTCTGGAAGTAGAAAACATTTTTCATTATATGTCCTTCAGAATTGTCTTGGATCATTTTGTTGCTAAGAATAGCCACATCATTCACAGTTGATCACCATATAATATTACCATTACTGGATACAATGTTCTCTTGTTTCTGTTCATTACACTTTGTCTCAGTTCATGTTAGTCTAAGATTTTCTGAGAGCGTCCTGCTCATCATTTCTTACAGCACAATAGTATTCCATCAGAATCATATACAACAACTTGTTCAGTCATTCCCTGATTGATGGACATCCCCTCAATTTCCAATTCTTTGCCATGACTAAAAGAGTTGCTATAAATATTTTTGTACATGTAGGTCCTTTTCCTTGAAAAAAAAATTCTTTGAGATAAAGTACTAGAAGTGCCACTGCTTTGTTGAATGGTAGGCATAGTTTTATGCTTCTTTGGGCATATTTCCAAATTGCTCTAAGGAATGGTTCAATCAGTATACTACTTCATGAACAGTGCATTAGTGTCTCAATTTTCCCATATCCCCTCTAACATTTGTCATTTTCCTTTTCTGTCATATTAGCCAATCTGATAGAGTTGTTTTAATTTGTTTCTCTAATCAACAGTAATTTAGAGAATTTCTTCATATAACTATAGATAGCTTTGATTACTTCATCTGAAAATTGTTCATATCATTTGCACATTTATCAATTAAGGAATGGCTCTCATTTCTTTTAATTTGACTGGTTTTTGTCAGAGGAACTTGATGAAATTTTTTTTCACAGTTATGACTACTATGTATTTCCCTCCATCCTATTTTCCCCTGTTTATCCTACCCTACCTCTCTCGCCTTTCACCCTGTCCATTCCAAAAATTATTTTGCTTCTGACTTTTAACTCCCCCAATCTGCCCTCACTTCTATTACCCCCTCCTACTTTTCTTATCCCCTTCCCCTCCTACTATCCTATAGTATAAGGTAAATTTCTAAACTCAACTTAATGTGCATGTTATGTTCTCTTTGAGCCAATTCCAATGACAGTAAGATTTAAGTGCTCCACCTCATCTCTCTCATCATCACCTCCACTGTAAAAGCTCTTCTGTGACTCTTTTATGTCAGATAATTTATTCCATTCTACTTTTCCCTGTTCCTTTCTCCCAGTGCATTCCTCTTTTTCACCCATTAATTTTATTTTTTAGATAATTATCCCATCATGTTCAACTCACATCTACGTCCTCTATGGCTATTCCTTTTAACTGCCCTAATAATGAGAAAGTTTTTTAGAAGTTACATGTAGGAATGTAAACAGTTTAATTGTATTAAATCCCTTAGTATTTCTGTTTCCTGCTTACTTTTACATGCTTCTTTTGAGTCTTATATTTTAAAGTCAATTAATCTATTTAGCTCTTGTCTTTTCATCAAGAATGCTTGAAAGTCTTCTATTTCATTGAATATACATTTTCCCCCTGAAAGATTGTACTCAGTTTTGCTGAGTAGGTGATTCTTGGTTGTGTTCCTAGTTCATTTGCCCTCAAGAGTGTGATATTCCAAGTCCTGTCATCCTTTAAGGTGGAAACTGTTATATCTTATGTTATTCAGATTGTGGCTCCATGATACTCGAATTGATTCTTTTTGGCTGCTTGTAATATTTTCTACTTGACTTGGTAGCTCAGGAATTTGGCTATAATATTCCTGGGACTTGACATTTTGAGATCTCTTTCAGGAGGTCATTAGTGGATTCTTTCTATTTCTATTTTATCCTCTAGTTCTATGATATCAGAGAAGATTTTTTTTCAATAATTTCTTGAAAGATGACATCTAAATTCCTTTTTTTTAACAAGACTTTCAGGCAGTTCAATAATTCTTAAATTGTCTTTCCTTGATCTATTTTCCAGGTCAGTTGTTTTTCCAATGAGATTTTTCACATTGTCTTCTATTTTTTTTTCATTTTTTTGATTTTGCTTTGTTTCTTCATGTTTCATAAAGTTATTAGCTTCCACTTGCCCAATTCTACTTTTTAAAAAAATTATCGTTTAATAATTTATTTATTTTTAGGTTTTAATGTTCACTTTCATAAGATTTTGAGTTTTAAATTTTCTTCCCCTTCTTTTCCTCCCCCCTCCCAAGACGGCATGCAATTTGGTACAAGCTCTACTTAAACATTCATTTCAAGCATATTTTCACTTTAGTCATGATGTAAAGAAGAATTAGAATTAATGGAAGAAATCAAAAGAAAAAACAAAAAACAAAAACAACAAAAGAAAAAGAAAGTAAATGGTATGCTTCCATCTGCAAACAGATTTCATAGTTCTTTCTCTGGATGTGGATAGTATTTTCCATCATGAGTCTTTTGGAGTTGTCTCAGATCCTTGCATTGATGAGAAGAGCTAAGTCTATCAAAGCCAGTCATTGCATATTGTGGCTGGTATAGTGTACAATATTCTCCTGGTTCTGCTCATTTCAATCAGCATCAGTTCATATAAGTCTTTCCAGGTTTTTCTGAAGTCTTCTTCCTCATCATTTCATGTAACACAATTGTATTCCATTATATTTATATACCACAACTTGTTCATCCATTCCCCAACTGACGGGCATACCCTCAATTTCCAATTTTTGCCACCACAAAAAGAGTTGCTATAAATATTTTTGTACATGTGGGTCATTTTCCCATTTTTAGGATCTCTTTGAGATATAGACCTAGCAGTGGTATTGCTGGGTCAAAGGGTATGCACAGTTTGATTGCCTTATGGGCATAGTTCCAAATTGCTCTCCAGAATAGTTGGATCAGTTTACAACTCCACTAACAATATACTAGTGTTCCACTTTTCCTACATCTTCTCTAGCATTTATCATTTTCCTGTTTTGTCATGTTAGTCAATCTGATAAGTGTAATGTGGTACCTCAGAGTGATTTTGATTTGCTTTTCTCTAATTAATAAAGAATTATTTTCTTCAGTGAACTTTTGTACCTCTTTTTCCATTTGACCAATTTTGTTTTTTAAAGAGTTCTTCTCTTCAGTGAATTTTTTGTATATTTTCCCCCATTTTGCCAATTCTGTTTTTCAACACATTCTTCTCTTTATTATTTTTTGTGACTCTTACTATTTGGTATATTCTGTTTTTTAATGTATTTTTTCATCTCCTCTATCAAGCTGTTGATTCTTATTTCATGATATCATTCTCATTTCTCTTCCCAATTTTTCCTCTATCTCTCATACTTGATTTTAAAAAATTCTTTTTGAGCTCTTCCATGGCATGAAGCCAATTAATATTTTTCTTTGAAGTTTTGGATGTAGTAGTTTTGACTTTGCTGTCGTCTTTTGAGTTTGTGTTTTGATCTTCCCTGTCACCATAGTAACTTTCTGTAATCAGGAGTTTTTTGGCTGTTTGCTCATTTTCCCAGGCTATTCCTTGACTTTTAACTCTGTTCTAAAGTGTGACTCTGCTTCTGGAGTGGAGGGGGCTGTCCCAAGCTTCAGATTTTTTTTTTATATGCAGCTGTTTTCAGAGATAATTTTGAGGACCTGTAAATTTTCAATTCTTGCAAGGTGGTATGATCTAAGAGGAGGTGTGTTTACTCCTCTCCTCCACTGTCTGTAAGCACACAAAAGCATTCTTTTTCACCCTGGAACTGTGACCAGGGTCCCAGCTTCACTGTGGGCACAAGTTCTGATGTACTAGTGCTCCTCCTCACCCTCAGTCTGAGACTTAGGATTGCAACCCCTGATCCAAGTATGGGCAATGCATAAGAGTCCTGTCCCTGGTGCCGCCAAAGGAAACCCTGTAATCTCATTCTGACCAGTTGCCCAACCATTACTGTCTGTGGGTTGAGAGGTCTGGAAACAGCCACTGCTTCCAATGATTCAGTCACCCCCAAGCCTACTGCTGGCTTGCTGGTTTTGCAGCCTGCCTTGAATTGCACTTGATTTCACAGCAGTGCAGCAGACTTTTCCTTCCTACATCCTAAATTGTCTTAGACTAGAAAATTGTTTAACCCTGTCCTTTTGTGAGTTCTGCTGCTCCAGGATTTGTTTTGATGCAGTATTTAAAGTTTTTCAGAGAGGTTTTTGGGAGAACTCAGGAGAATTCCTGCCTTTTCTCCACCATCTTGGCTCTCTGTAGTAATATTTTCAGAAGGTACCTTTTCAATAAAATTGTGGTAAAGCAAGGGTGCTCAATATCACCATTATTATTTGATATAATTCTAGAACTATTAGCTATGACATTTTCCTTTGAGAAGTCTAGAAAGTCAAGTCAAATAAAAATTTAAAAAAACATAGAAATAATTAGTAAATTGAGTAATGTAGCAGGATGAAAATAGTCACAAAAATTTATCAGTACAGTAACAACAAATTCAAAGGAAGAGATGAGAAACAAAATTTCATTCAAAATTACTACAAAATGTCTAAAATATATGGGAGTCCTTTTACCAAGACACATGAGAATTATGTCAATGCAACTACAAAATACTATTTACAGAAATAAAAGAAAATATATGGAATTGGGTTGTGGCAACATAATAAATTGATAATGCTACTTGAACTAATTTATAATTTATATGATATTTGAATAAAACTATGAAAGGTTTACTTTAAAGAACTTGAAGTGTGGGACAGTCAGGTGGAATAGTGGATAGAATGCTGGCTCTAGGGTCAGGAGGACCTGAATTCAAATTCGGCTTCAAACACATAACACTCACAAGCTGTGTGACTCCGGGCAAGTCACTTAACCCCAATTGCCTCAGCAAAAAGAAAAAAAAAAGTTGAAGTGTAATAACAAAATTTATTGGAATGAAATATGGAAAAAAGGGAGAAGTGATGGAACTAATAAAACCGGATTAAAAACTGTACTATTCCCTATATTAAAGGGAAATTTGTTGATGAAGAAATCAAAGATATCTATAGTCATATAAAAAATGCTCCAAACAACTTTGAGGTACTATCTCACATCTATCAGATTGACTAATATGACAAAAAAGGAAAATGACAAATGATGGAGGGGATGTGGGAAAATTGGGACAAGCAAACACAGTTGGTGGAGTTGTGAACTATTCCAAGCATTCTGGAGGGCAATTTGGAGCTATGCCCAAATGGCTACAAAACTGTATGACTTTCAATTTAACAATACCACTACTAGGTCTATATTCAAAAGACATTAAAAAAAAAGACCAATAGGATTTACATGAACTAATGCAAAATGAAGTGATCAGAACCAGGACAATGTTGCATACGGTAACAGCAATATTGTACAATAATCAACTATGAAGGATAGTTATTCTCAGCAATGCAATGATCCAAGACAATTTTGAAGGACTTATGATGAAAAATGCTATCTACCTCCAGAGAAAGAACTGATGGTGTCTGGATCCATACTGAAGCATACTATTTTTTAACTTTCTTTATTTTTCTTATTTTGTTTTGTTTGTTCTGTGCTTTCTTTCACAACATGACTAATATGGAAATATGTTTTGCATAACTACACATATATAACCTATTTCAAATTGCCTTTTCAATGAGGGGAGAAAGTTGGAAGTGAAATAATTTGGAACTCAAAATTTTTAAAAATGAATGTTAAAATTCTTTTCACATGTAATTGGAAAAATATTAAAATATATTTTTAAAGAATTAGAAGAGAAATAATTTATTTGCAAAAAATATTTTCAGCAAGTTTCTATGATAAAGGTTTATATCCAAGATAAATACAAAGAACTGAGTCAAATATATAAGGAAAAGAGACATTTCCTAACAGAAAAAAAATGGTCAATATAAACAATCTATTTTTAAGAGAATAAATCCACACCATTAACAATCATGTGGGGAAAAATGTTCTGATTCACTAATAACAAGAGAAATGTGCATTTCAACTCCAAAATTTCACATGACACATTTCAGATTGCTAGTGATGACACATGAAAAAATAAATGATGATTGGGCAATGGGATATCAGGAACACAAAGGCACTGTTGGTGCAGTTGTGAATTATTCTGACCATTCTGGAAAGCAACGTGGATCTATACTCCAAAAGGCACTGAACTGTATATACCCTCTGTCACAGAAATATCACTGATAGTGATAAACTTCAAACAGACAACCAACATAGTGAAAGAAACCGGATATACAGAAATATTTATAGAAGTATATATTTGTAGCAAAGGAATGGAAACAAATGGGATGCTCAACAATTGAGAAATGATATTTTTTTCTTGCTTTCTTCATGTTCATAGTTCCTATGAACTATGACCACAGGGCTATAAAATTGTCCATACCCTTTGACCAAGCAATATCACTTCTTGGTCTGTATCCCAAAGAGACCATAAAAATGGGAAAAGGACCCACATGTACAAAAATATTTACAGCAGCTCTTTTTTTGGTGGCAAAGAATTGGAAATTGAGAGGATACCCATGAATTGGGGAATGGCTGAACAAATTGTGATATATGAATGTAATGGAATACTATTATGCTATCAGAAATGGTGAACAGGCAAAATTAAAAAAAAAAAACTTGGAAAAACTTACATGAACTGATGCAGAGTGAAATGAGCAGAACCAGGAGAACGTTGTACACTGTAACAGCCACATAATGGGAAGACTGACTCTGATAGACTCAGCTCTTCACAGCAACACAAGAATCTAAGACAACTCCAAAAGATTCATGATGAAAATTGCTATCCACATCCAGACAATGAAATATGGAGTCTGAATTCAGATGTTCTCCTTTTCCTTTGTTGTTTTGTTTTATTGCTTCATTCTCTTGGTTCCTCCCATTAGTTCTAATTGTTCTTTACATCATGCCTAATGGGAAAACATGCTTGACATGAATTTAAATGTAGAGCCTATATCGGATTGTATGCTCTCTTGGGGTGCGTGGGGGAAGAGGAGGGGAGGGAAATTTAATACTCAAAATCTTATGGAAATGAATGTTAAAAATTAAAAATAAATAAATTTAAATAAAAAGATTGAGAAATGACTAAACAGATTATGGTGTATGCATGTAATAAAACTATGTAATATGTAGTATGCATGTAATAAGAAATAATTCAAGGAACAGATTCAGAGAAATCTAGAAATACTTGTATGAACTGATGCCTGGTGATTTGAACTGAAAGAGAATTGCTTAAATAATTGCCACAATATTATAAAAGGTAGCAGCTTTGAAAGCCTTGAGACTTCTCATTAATACAATGAGAGATTATAACTTGAGAAGAATGAATATGGAGCATTTCACCACTTGGTGGAGAGGTAATAGACATTTAATGGACTTATGCAGAATAAGACATATTTAGAACACAGTCAATAAAACATAACGGCACAGTTAATAAACAACTAACCTTTAAGCCAAGAAGACCTGGATTCAAGTCCTATCTTTGTTGCATTCTAGATATGTGGCAAATCCCTTAAATTCTTAATGATCTAGACATCATTTTAAGATTACATGTTGATGAAAAGATGCATAACTTCATTGGAAGACAGAGTTATCTCATATGGGAGATCCTTATACCAATAACACCTATCCAGTCCATATTCTTTTTTTTTTAACAAAAGCAATTTGTTTACTTCAAATTTTGCTTCCTCTGAGGTAGTCTATGGTACAGAAAGTACTAAATGATATAATTGGTGTCATTATAATGATGTTTCAGGTATGATAGGGAGATGAAGATAGATATGCAAACATATAGATGCACACATATATGTACATCTATCTCTCTATCTATCTATCTATCTATCCATCTATCTATCTATCTATCTATCTATCTATCTATCTATCTATCTATCTATCTATCTATCTATAATAAAGAGAAGTTGTAACTAGTCCATGATAACAAAGGGCTAGTCCTAATAGCTAACTCTTATAAGGAAAGGCTTATTATTTATTTGTTTCTATGGAGGAGGTATTACATGAGGTATTAATGATAATGTCGATAAAAAACAAGAACAAAGTGTTAATGACATTTAAAAGACACACAATAGAAAAGAAAAACAAGTAACAGACACATAAAAGCCAGACAATGTCAGTGTAATTATGTTAATTTTACTATATCTTTAAAAAACAGGAAGCTGAACATAATAGATTCATAATTTAACATAGAATTCTATTTTCTGATTTTTGTATGTAGAGACTTCTTATGTTGTGTTCACAATTTAAAAAATGAAAACAAACAAAAATAACAAAAAAATGTTCCCCTGTTCCTACCATTCAGGAGAACAATTTAAAACTATGCCCAAAGGATCACAAAATTGTGTATGCCCTTAAATCTAGCAATAACACTACTAAGACTGTATTCCTAAAGAGATCAAAGGAAAAAAAAAAGAAAAGGACCTTTAAGTTCAAAAATATTTATAGCAGCTCTTTTTGTGGTGGCAAAGATTTGAACATCAAGGGGATGCCCATCAACTGGGTAATGGCTTAACAAGTTGTGGTATAGGATTATTATGGAATACTACTGTGGTATAAGAAAAAATGAATAAGATGCTTTCAGAAAAGAAAACAAAAACAAAATAAAACAAACAAACAAACAAACAAAACTTGAAAAGACTTGTGAATTGAGCAGAACCAGGAGAGGAGTGTATACAGTAACAGCAATATTGTAATGATGATACAAAAAAAAAAAATGTTAGCTACTCTGATCAGTACAATGATCCAAGACAATTCCTAAGGAACTGTGTGGAAAAATCCTGTCCACCTCCAGAGAGAGAACTGATGAAACTTGAGTGCAGATTGAAGTACATTTTTTTTTACTTTCCTTATTTTTCTTGCTTTTTTCCCCCAACATGGTTTATATGGCATTATGTTTTGCATGACTTCCTATGAACAATTAATATCATATTGCTTGCTTTCTCAATGGATGGGTAGGGGTAAGAGAATATGAAAGAATTTAGAACTCAAAATGTTTTTAAATAAATGTAAAAAGAGAAAAAGAAAAGAAAAGAAAAGAAAAAGTGTTCCTTCCATAACCAAATATCTGTCACTGACACCATAGATTCTGTATACGAGATTCTTTAACTTAGGGAAATGAAGGATTCCCTCCCCTCCCACTTTTAAAACACAAATATACTTAGCAGGAGAGAGAGAGAAAACAGTCTAGAAAAGACATAGGGCTGTGAAAAGAGCATGAACTTGAGATTCAGATAGCCTAGGTCCAAATCCTGGCCCTTCTTCTAATGTGACTACAGATAAACCTTTTCACCTCTTTGAGGTCTCAATTTCATTATTTGTGAGATGCATTGTACATGATCTCTAAGGATCCTTCTAGATGTACCTTTAATCCTACGACACCTCAATCATTTTCACTTTCATGTAAACAATAAGGTGGCACTGTAAATAAAGCACTTCATTTGGAGTCAAAAAGACCTGAGTTCAAATCTTGCCTCAGACACTTACTGATTGAGTGACCCTAGCCGAATCACTTAACCTCTGCTTGCCTCAGTTTCTTCATCTATAAAATGGAAATGATAATATACCTAATTCCCAGGGATGTTGTGAGGATAAAATGAAATTATATTTGTAAAGTGTTTTGCAAACAAACCTTAAACTGCTATGTAAGTGCTAGTGATTGTCATTGTTGTTCTATCAGATCTTTCCCAAAGATGCTAAAAAACAGATTTGGAGATAATATGCAAGTGAATTTTTTTTATTTGTTTGAAGCTAGGGTGGCATATGTGAAAGAATATAGACTTTGTCTACTTCAACTTTTGTTTAATCCCAGTCAGTCCAAGGTACAGAAAGCACTGATAATGTAGAGTCGATGCCATTCTAATAATGGTTCAAAGACATACATGACCAAAGAATTTGTGACCTGATCACAGGAACACAGCTAGTTCAGTATCAGAGCTGGGAATTGAAATAGGTCTTATAATTCCCATGCTCTTCCCACCCGCCAATCTTGCCTATTTCAAAAACAAAACACAACAACAACAACAACAAAAAAAAAAAAAACAAGACCTTTGCATGCACATTATTTAAAAGTTCCATTGATGCCTTTTGTCTTTACTGTTGCACTTCAATGAATCCTGCCTTGTATCAAGGAAAAAGAGTTAAGTCCTCACCCAGAATGACCAAAGAAGAGAACTTCCCAAGGGACAACAAGCTTGCTATTAATTTTCTGCTACAGTTGGTATTACATTGGTGCCTGAATACGACAGTATATTCCTGCTTCTAGTAATTGGTTCATGGTACAATCCTCTCCCCTTCACCCTGAATCTTTCACTCTTTTCACCTCACCCTTTTCTGCAGTTAGACCTCTTTCTTCATAGTCTCCCAGCCCCATGACCTTCTAGGTACTGTTTATGTCTCTGGCTATGCTTGTCATTTTTAGCTTCTTTTCTTTACCACTTACGGTTAAGAAGCAATGTGGTATGATGGAAAGGAATGGAGACCTAAATTCTAATCCCTCCTTCATGTTGGTAAATAATGTTTGCATTATCTACTCAGTGAGTTATCACGGTACTATTTAGATCTTAAAGTGATTTGTAATAATATCTAGCATTTATGTAGCACTTTAAGGTTTACAAAAAGCTTTAAATATACTATGTCATCTGATCTACTCAACAACTCTGTGAGGTAGCTGCTATTATTTTCATCGACATTTTAAAGATGAAGAGACTGAGGTAGTGAGAGTTTTAGTTGCTTGCCCAAGGGTCCAAGGCAAGATTCAGTTTCAAGTCTTCATGAAACCTTATCCGAAGTCTTCCGTGTACTGTTCCACCTTGCTACACAATGCCCTAGTTACGATAGGTAAATTATTGCAGTTAGGTAAATTATTGCTATTAATGGTCGGAAGAGAGACATTATCTCCCCTATCTTTGACTGACACCTGAATCTGACTTAAATTTTGCAAAAAAAAAAAAAGAATTTAGAAACCAATTTTTAACGTTCTTTCTTTTTTAAAAATTTTGAGCTCCAAACTCTCTCCCTCCCTCCATTTCCTCTCCCGTGCATTGAGAAGACAAGCACTATGAAAAGCATTTTATATGTAATATGTATAAATAATAAGAATATATATATATTGCTTGACATACATATATACACACATGCGTGTATATAATTTTTATATTTGCCATTTTGCCAAAAAATAAAAGAACAAGAAAAATACAAAAGAAAGTGAAAAATAACAGGATTTTAATCTACACTCATAGTTCATCACTTCTCTCTCTGACGGTGGATAACATTTTTCATCTTTATTTCTTTGGAATTATCTTAGATCATTGTACCAATTGAAATTTCATATATATATATATGTATATGTATACACACATATATGTGTATGTGTATATGTGTGTATATATGTATACATATGTATACATATATACATATGCATGCATGTATACATATGTATGCATATATACACATGTATATATGTATATGTGCATGTTATATGTATGTGCATGTATGTGTGTGTATATAAGCATGTATGTGTGTATACATCTATATACATATACATATGCATACATACATACATGTGTGTAGACCAGTGGTAAGGAATCTCTAGGAAGATGGGTGACTAAGGCCAATCTTTCTGTATGTTCTTATCTTCGTATTTTTATCTAGGTAAACATTAAGGACAGTTTAAAAAAAAGAACAGGAAAAGAAGGTACAAAATGGAAACCTAAAATAAGATGAATTTTAAAACTGAGGAGAAGCAAGTCCACAGATGTAGATTGGATCTCAAAGACCACCTGAAGCAGTTCATTCATTTTATAGCTGAGGATATGTTGGCCCAGAGAGGTTAAATAACTTGACTAAGGCCACAAATGGCATAACTGTTAGAAGCAGTATTTGAATATATGTCCTCTTATTCCAGTTAGGACTCTTTTCATTATATGAAGTTGCCTGTAGGACATTTGTTAGTAAAGAAGTTAGATTTCTTGTAAGCTGATTGAATTAATATGACCACCAGTTGGTGATTTGATTTGATTTGACTTTGTAAGTATCAGCTACCTTTGAGAGTACATCTTGCATGCCAATAAGCGTCAGTAACTTTAATAGTCCCTAGCCTATGGATAGCTGTGCTAAGAACTCTCAAATAGCTCTATCCTTAAGCTATCTTCTCTCAAATTATATGGTAGAAATAAGTACCTTCCAAAGTAAGTACTTATAAAAAAATGCAATATTAAAACAAAACAATTTAAGGCAACAAAAAATAGGCCACTGTTTCTAAAATAGAAACTACATTTTAGTAGCTGATCCTTTTTGACACAACTTTCTTTCCATTGCTGCTACCAGAGGGACACTGATATTATTATGTCATCTTAAAGTTCTTAAATGCTGAGCTCATGACCCCAGAATTGTCCAAGGCAGCTCAGTTTAGGTTCAAATATACTCCAATTGAATGTATTCTAACAAGAGTAGGTTGGGGTTGGGAAGTGGAATATTATTGCTCCCATTAAACTCATAACTATGGTGTAGGAAGGTTGTAATTAATGTACCAATGAATTAATGGATTATGGTGAAGTAATCACCCAATTGTAAATAATGAATTAAAAAGAAAATAAAAATAATTCTGTACATGGTGATGACTCCTAAAGTAACAAAGATATACACAGACAACAAACTTGGATTCAGGAACAAAAAAAGAATATCTTTAGATATATTACATATACATATACCTCAGGGACTAGAAACACAAGGGACCCAGTTGCTCCTTAGCAAAATTATCGCTAACATCAAATCTTAAGGATAAAATAATACTTAAAGTCAAGATGGCCCCTGAATAAGTTGACATTTTACCTTATTGAAGACAAATCTCCCTCCTCCTCTTCCCTCAACCAGAAATCATGTCAACTTACCGAGGACAATGTTTCTTAAAATAATAGAAAAGCTGCCAAGTTTATATAACAAGGTCTGTTATCCTCCCACTTTCCATTCACAGGGAAGAATCACTTATTCTAATCTTTTAACTTGAGTGGAGTGGGCAGAAAACTCTTGCTCTATAGATGAGATTTAAAATTGTAGCCCTTAAATTTATATTGTAAAATCTCATGACTATTTTATGAAGAGGAAAGATTTGCATTTTGAGCCTGGACAGCACATGGGGAAATAGAAGGTAATGATTGCCTTATACTTTTGGTTAAGATAAAAAATTTACCTGGATAATTCCAATATTCCCTTGACCATTCCCCACCTTTTACCTAGAATCACAGAGTCCGAGAGTTGGAAGGGATCTCAGAGGCCAACTAGTTCAACTCCTATTAAAACAAGAATTCATTTGCATTGTGTATGTAACAAGAATTCTTTTGTCAGTTTTGGACTGGACCAGATAGCCCAGATAGATGTGATCCTTACCAATTCTGAAATTCTGTGATTGTATTATATGTGATAAGGTTCATTTAATTTTCACTTGAAGTCTTCCAATGAAGGAAAACCTACTGCCTCCTAAAGTAACACAGGACAGCTCTGAAAAACCCTAAATGTAACAATGTAACAATGATTTGGGGCAGGTAGGTGATGAAGTAAATGAGTGCCAGGCCTGGAGTTAGAAAGATCTGAGTTAAAATCAGACCTCAAACACTTATGTAGCTCTGTGACCCTGAGCAAGTCACTTAACCGTGCTTACCTCAGTTTCTTCTTCCACAAAATGAACTGGAGAAGGAAATGGAAAACCACTACAGTATCTTTGCCAAGCAAAGGCCAAATGGGTTCTCAAAGAGTTGAAAATAATTGAAATGACTGAACAACAACAAAAAAAAAATGACTTAAATAGCCTCTTTCACAGAGACTTTGGATATCCATAATTTGTTTTTAAGAAGGAATGGAATCTTGAGGAGTAATAATTTAGCTGTTACCTGGAGAGAGTTACCTATCATTCTTCAAAGAGGACTATGTGAGACAGAGAGAATGGAGTAAAAGAAGATCTTTCCTGAAAGAGTGAGTTTACTTATCAGCTCTTAGAAACATTTCAAGGGAACCGAGTTTAATGCTTAATCCTGTGTAGAATACATGCTTTAGAGCTATCTTTAAAATATTTCTTGAGCAACTTTGACTATCATGAGAGAGATGAATGATAGGGTTGTAGTTTCAGTATCTGGAGAAGTCAATAATTACAATAGATAGGAAAAGGTGACTCTTGCTGTGACGCATTGTTAAAATACTTCAATATGTCTTAACATTGTTTGTTTTAGTCTTATAAATCATATAGCTGGTAACTTTAATATTGTTAAAAGTCTGTGGATGTAGGGAGTTTGACTTAAACTGTATACTCAAAGTTTATGGGAAAGGAGGTTTCTCTATGGTTTATTTTCAAGTTGGATCAGGGCCTCTGTGCTAATTGATTAATCAGTGAGAGAGATGGTGCATTTCTATGAATACATGAGACAATGTCTGAACGTGTCCTTTGATGGATTTAGAACTTATAAGCAGTAAAGAAATAAGTCACCAAAATGGTTGCATGGTTGTATAGTCAGTGTGATTGTCAACTAGGCCACACACAACATTCTCCTTGGCTACATGTAGGGCTGCTCCTTCTTAAATCCTTTTGTGAGAATTATTGGCAAGATTTTCCTTATATCAAGCTGAAATTTGTATTTTGCAACTTCCATCCGTAAATTCTAGTTCTGTGCTCTGAGATACAGCCAAAAATATTCTTCGTGTTATCACCCTTTAAAAACCTGGAAAAAAAAAGTTCTCAAACACTCACCTTCAAGTTTTCTCGTCTATAGCTTAAATATCACTAATTCCTTCAATTGGGAAGGCATCATGGTAGAGTGGAAATCAATAAAATTGTAGTCATGATCCTGAGTTCAAATGCTAAATCTGTCGCTGAGATGGAAAGAACGAAGGAAGGAAGGAAGGAAGGAAGGAGGGAAGGAAGGAAGAAGAAGCATTTTTCAAGTACCTACTATGCATCAAGCACGATTCTAAGCATTTTACAAATATATCATTTGATCTTTACAACAACTCTGTGAGGTGGGTGCTATTACTATCTTTATTTTATAATTGAGGAAACTAAGACAGACAGAAGTTAAGTGGGTTCCCTATGTTCACACAGCTAAGTGTCTGCAGTTGCTTTAAATTCATGTCTTCCTGAATTCAGGACCAGTGTTCTGCCCACTATGCCACTTGGGTGCCTAGATGTAGAATGAACCATTTATCTCTGAATCAGTTTCTTCATGTGTAAAAAGAGTTAGCTAAAAGAGATGACCTTGATGGAACCCTTCAGCTCTAATGCTAGTGTAAGAATGGGGGTGGGGGGCAGAGTTTATCTGGTCAATCATCCTATCCAACTCAAATAACTAACAGGATATACCAGCCCTGACATCCTCAACAAGTACAAATACCTCTATTAAAGCTATCAGTCAAAGACACTAAATTAATACCTATCTAGTCATGCCTTTGGGTTTTGCATAAAATAAATAGCCCAGAAACTGGGTAGTCAAGTGTCAGGTCAGCAGCTGTAGCCAGTTCCTGACAGGAAATTGTTAGGGAAACAGGAAGTAGAAGAGCCTTAATCTCTCCCCCTTCCTTAAGCTCTGCCCCCTCTGATCATAAGAGGACCTTGTAAGCTAGTGAGCTTCAAAGAGTTGGCCTTCTTACTTTCATCCTACTGTAATCACTGGGACAACAGTGGCTGGTTTCAGTGTCTATATTAGGAGTCAAGGAGGAAATTAAACATACTGAGAATAGACAGGTTCAAGATTATACAAGGAGCCCAGCAGAAAGCAATAGCATACCTACGGGGAAGATCATGAGGGTCCAGCAGAGGGGAGAAAAGATCTTCCTAAAAAAATGCTTCCAGAATTTGTGAGTTACTTGCCTTTGTCACATGCTCTTTCAGCTCATATCCATTTTCCCCAAGATAATGTATGTTCTTGTGGGAGAGCATTTCTCCAGTCTGGTAGAATGTTTTGCAGCAAACTATTGTTATTATATGTCCTAAGTAAATGCCCATTTCTGAAAGCCAAGTCTGGCTAGCTTATTCATATCAACTAATAATCATTGGAGAAAAAATAACTCATGAGTTATATAGTCCAATAAAATAGCTTGTCAGCCATTCAAAATACCCTAGAATTAGTAAGTCAAATGAACAAGCACCTATTAAGCACTTATTATGCATTAGGCACTATATTAAGTGATGGCAATACATGTACAAGGAAAAAGAAGCACAGTACCTGTTCTCAAAGATCTTGTATTCTAATGGTGAAAGAAAATGCATTAAAAGAAGCTAAAAACTGTGTGTGTAAGGCAGCTCAGGAGAAGATACTCACAGCAAAGTGGGAAAGTCCAGGCAGTCAGGAGAAGACCTTGAGGAGGAAAAAAAAAAACACCTTGCTTGCCTGATTACTTTCCTTAAAATGAAGGTTCTGAGAGGAAGCTATTTAGCTGTAATTAATGGAGCTAATTAAAAGAAGGAGGTAATGGGTTAAATTGTGCTTCCAGTGTGACAAGACTGCTGTAACATAGTGGAGAAAGACTGAAGAGACAGAAAGGGAAGTTGAAGAGGAATTAAGAGAGATGTAGCCAGGTGCCCTCTGAGATCTGTTGTACCTGTGTGTTTAAAGGCTGGGAAAGGAGACCCAGAGCCCAGTGCAACACTAGGATTGTGTGATCCTCATATGCATGGACTTAAGGACCTTTAGTATACTGGTTACTTTACTCTGAATATTCCGGCTTAGGCTTTTAGGTATATTTGTTCACTTTTCCCTTCAATTATCACCTTAGCCAAAAGGAAGTCTTTTGGACCTAAGCTCAGAGAGTTTATCTATCTCAGAGAGAAGACAGAAATACCCCCTCTCCCTTCTAGCAGGAAGTCCCAGAGAGAGTTCCCTTCTCTTAAAATCTACTGTGTGGGCAGCTCTTCCTGGTTCAGTGACTGATCCTCTTTGACTCAACTTTCCCCCCATTGCAGCTATCAGAGCGACACTAAGATTGTTATGTCCTCCTAAAGTCCTTAAATGCCGAGTTTATGATCCCAGAATTGTCTAAGGCAGCTTAGCTAAGGTCCATGTATGTATGTATGTATATATGGGGAAGGAGAGAGAGAAATGTGTGTATACACATATGTATATGTATATGTATATGTATATGTATATGCATATCTAATCTATATCTACAAATCTCCCTGACCATCATGAGTTTCTTTTGCAAACTTGATAACCTTACATTATAAGCGCCCATTCAGCCTGAATGGTTGATCAGAAAGGTATGTCACATCAAGCGGGGAGAGGAGAGCCGTTCACTGTGGGCACGCAGGCAAGGCAGGCCTCAGTGAACCTGGAGCAGGCCTCAGAGGACTAAATTGAGGGCAGCTGTGGTGGTTTCCAGACTTCTCAACCCATGAACACCAAAGACAACTTAGAAGGTCAGTGGGAAAAGTCTGTGACTGCAGTGGGAGAGAAGATCCTTCCCAAACCCAGTTCCCCAACATGACCCCAGAGTGGCGGCTGCTTCCTGAGCTTCCTGCCCCCAAACTGAGGGGGAATCAAGTGGCTGATGAGAGGAGGATTGCAGGGATCTCTCTGCTGGTGCAGAATTCCCTTGCTTTTTCCCATGCATGCATGTGGATCACAGTTCTGGGTGGCAGTACTGGGGTGAGCAGGAGTGCTGGCATGGTGGAGATTGTGGTGGTGGTGGAGAGGAAATTCTCCTCACAGTTCCAAGGCAGAAAAGAGTGCTTGTGGTCACTTATGCAACAAATCACAGGTCAGGAAAGACCTCGCCCTTATCATACCACCTTGGAAGAACTGAAAATTTACAGGTCCCTAGAAGTATCTCTAAAAACAGCTGCACAAAACCCCTGAAGCTTGGAACAGTACATTCTTCACACTGGAAGCAGACCCCTACCTTAACAAAGAGTTTAAAACTCAAGTAATTCACTGGGATCATGAACAAACAAAGGCCCAAAAAAGTCAGACCATAGAATCTTTCTTTGGTAACAAAGAAGATCAAAACATACAACCAGAAGAAAAGAACAAAGTCAAAGTTCCTACATTCAAAGCCTCCAAGAAATATATGAATCAGTCTCAGGCCATGGAAGAGCTCAAAAAGGAGTTTGAGGAACAAGTAAGAAAAATAGAAAAAAAAAGCTGGGAAGAGAAATGAGAGTGATGCAAGAAAAATCATGAAAAACAAGGCAACAACTTGTTAAAGGAGACCCAAAATAATTCTGAAAAAAATAACACCTTAAAAAAATAGCCTAACCCAAATGGCAAAAGAGGTCCAAAAAGTCAATGAGGAGAAGAATGCCCTAAAAAGCAAAACTGGCCAAATGGAAAAGGAAGTCCAAAAGCTTACTGAAGAAAATACTCCTTAAAAATTAGAATGGAGCAATTGGAAGCTAGTGACTTTATGAGAAATCAAGACACTGTGAAAACAAATCCAAAAGAATGAAAAAAAATAGAAAACAATGTGAAATATCTCATTGGAAAAACAACTGATCTGGAAAATAGTTGCAGGAGAGAGAATTTTAAAATTATTGGACTATCTGAAAGACATGATCTAAAAAAGATTCTAGACATCATCTTTCAAGAAATTATCAAGGAAAACTGCCCTGATGTTTTCAAACCAGAAGGCAAAATAGAAATTGAAAGAATCCACAGATCACCTCCTGAAAGAAATCCCAAAGGAAAACTCCTAGGAATATTATATCCAAATTCCCGAGTTCTCAGGTCAAGGAGAACATATTACAAGCAGCCAGAAAGAAACAATTCAAGTATTGTGGAAACACAATAAGGATAACACAAGATTTAGCAGCTTCTATATTAAGGGACTGGAGGGCATGAAATATAATATTCTGGAGGGCAAAGGAGATAGGATTACAACCAATAATCACCTACCCAGCAAAACTGAGTATAATCCTTCAGGGGAAAAAAGTAGTCATTCAGTGACATAGGGGACTTTCAAACATTCTTGATGAAAAGACCAGAGCTGAATAGAAAATTTGACTTTCAAATACAAGACTCAAGTGAAACATGAACAGGTAAACAAGAAAGAGAAATCATAAGAGACTTATTAAGGTTGAACTGTTTACATTCCTACATGAAAAGATGATATTTGTGACTCATGAGACTTTTGTCAGTATTAGGGTAGTTGAAGGGAAAAAATTATATGTAGTATGTAGATAGATAGATAGGTAGATAGATAGATAGATAGATAGATAGATAGATAGATAGATAGATAGATGGCACAGGGTGAGTTGAAGATGAAGGGGTGGTATCTGGAGAATAAAATTAAGCCATGAAAGAGGATTATATTGGGAGAAGGAGAAAGGGAGAAGTAGAATGGGGTAAATTATCTCACATGAAACTGACAAGAAAAGACGTTTATAGTGGAGGGGAAACAGGGGACAGTGAGAGGGAATGAATGAATCTTATTCTTATAGGATTTGGCTTAAGGAAGGAATAACATACACACTCAATTTGGTATGGAAATCTATCTTATCCTACAGGAAAACAGGCAGGTGGAAGGGGACAAGAGAGCAGGGAGATGATAGAGGGGAGTGCAGATTGGGGGAGGGGATAATCAGAAGCAAATACTTCTGAAGAGGGACAGATTCAAAAGAGAGAATAGAATAAATGGGTGGTTGGATAGGATGAAGGAAAATATGCTTAGTTTTTCACCACGTGACTAGTATGGAAGTGTTTTGCATAACTACATATGTATCACCTGTATCAAGTTGCTTGCCTTTTCAATGAGGGTGGGTGGGGAGGGAGGAAGGGAGAAAATTTGGAACCCAGAGTTGTAAAAACACATGTTTAAAAAAAATTGTGTTCACATGCAACTGGGAAATAAGAAATTCAGGGAACGGATTATTGAAATCTATCCTGCCCTACAGGAAAATAGAAGGGGAAGGGGATAAGAGAAGGGGGGGAGGAGAGAGATAGAAGGGAGGGCAGATTAGGGGATGGGGTAAAAAACAAAAAACAAAAATTAAAGTATTCATTGTATTAGTGACCTCCATAAGAGGATGGTATAACTGAGAGAACAGCTAATTTAGAATCAGAGGATCTGAGTTTGAATTTTACCTGTGTCACTCACTGTATAACCTTGGGTAAGTCACAAGTTCTGAGGGACTCAGTTTCCTCATCTGAAAACTATGAGAGTTGGACAGGTGATCATTATGATTCTTTTCAACTCAATAATCTCTGTGATCATTTATGGAATTATCCTTTCATAAATATAAAATATCAATAACCATATAATATATATATATATATACAATATTAATAAAATTGGACCTTTCAGTATTATTATTGCATTCCAGTTATTCCAGTTTCCTTCACCCATTACAGGAGGAAAGAGGATCAGAAGAAGAAATACAGATAGAGAAAGGTAAAACAACTTATAAATGTCTCTGAATACAGTTCATGACATTGACAGAATAGCACCAAGACCAAGATTTAGTTTTATTTGACCTATTCAAAACCAATGCATTTGTTAAAAAGGCTTCAGGTCATATTATCTATCCCCCAAGTATAAAATCTCCTAAAATGTGGGCCCCTCAGAATTGACCAGGGGTCCGCATCAAGCTGATTTCCAGGGTTTCTGCAGCTACTTCTCTGAAGCAGGCCAAAGCAGGGACTTAGGGTAACAGTGAGACCAATGTTTATATAAAATATATAAGGACAGAATGCAAAAAGGCAGTTAAGGGTTTTAATAGATAAAACTTGGGGCCTGGAATTGGGAAGATGAGTTTAAATCTGACTTCAGACACTTACTACTTGTATGACCCTAAAAAGTTACTGAACCCTGTTTGCCTCAGTTTCTTCATCTGTGAAATGAGCTGGAGAAGGAAAGGGCAAATACTCCAGTACCTTTGCCAAGAGAACCACAAATAAGGTCATGAAGAGTCGGAGTCATGGCTGAAACAACTAAACAACCACAATAGGATGCATCGATTATGCTTTCTAGAAAGCTCTTTATATCATTCTTGTATGTCCTCCTAATGAAAATCTCACTTCTTTCCCCCCAACAAATATTCTGGACTCCGTAATTAGTCACTCTTGGTTTGGACAACAACCAGCTATGTACATAATGGAACTCAGCAGATTTTCAATCCAACTGATGCAATTTGGTAGAATTCTAATTGCATGTTTTTCTTATCTTGCTAATACTGCTCTCTATCTCCATTCATCTGTTTTTCCAAGTTCATCTCAGAGTCTTCATGTAGCTCCTGAATAACCTAGTGTCTCTCATAAAATGTATTTTTGATTCCTGTGAAAGGGGTACTGAATGGAAAAGCTGGGTTTCTGCAGGCCCCATTGGCCTTCTCCTATCTTTGAATTTGGTGGCCATAGTTACATTACTAAAAACACGTTTTCAAAAGGAGAATACAATATAGCAAGATTGAAAGCATCCAACCCTTACACAGTGACCTGAGTAGGAGGAATGTGCACTCTTCAGAACAGAAGAAAAGGTCAGTACATAGAGTATTGATTAAATAGACCTACTTAGCAAATGGACTTCTATGCATTTGTCAACCTATAATAAGATGTGTTCTGTGGTTGCTTTCTCAGGGATTAACCTTGTATTTCCTGGCGGTTTATGTCCACTGAAGTAATTCACTCAAACAAATATTTGTCATATGAAGCTTCCTATTCTTTCCTGACTAATTACTTTTGCAAAGTGACTGATTATTGATAAACATTTGTAAAATAACTATCTTTCTAAATTGTGTACACCAAATTGATTTCTTTTTAGTGTTTGAATATAGTCAAACAGCTAAGTTACTTTGAAAAATAGTTTTGTACTCAAACGTTATTTTCAAATTGATGGGGTGTCAATGGGAGAGGATATTGAGGAAAGGGCTTGTAGCAGCCTAAGATATTGTGGATGCTGGGGAGATCATTATTGGCAGAACTGGCAAGAGTGAATACACTTATGGAAGAAAGTCTTTCCACAGGATGGCGTAAGGTGGAAAAGTTAAAACCCACTTTTTCCCTTCCAACATTGTTTTCAAAGTTAGCAATTACAAGAGAGAATTTAACCTCTTTCCTTCTCTCATCTTCTCTTTTCCTTTCTTTTTTATTTTCACTATTCTCTTTTTCTCTTCCTTCCTTCTTTCCTTCCTTTCTTTCTTTCTTCTTTCCCTCAGTCCTTCCTTTCTCCAAAATGGTTTTTATGTACAACAGTAGGGTTAAGTACTAGTGAGTTAAATCAGAAATAAAATGAGAAAGACCAGCAGAAAGTGATGCAGTGATTTGTGGATAAAAAAGAACATTTGTGTGTGTATATCTACTTCCCAGTGGATGACACTTGAAACTCACATCAGAAGAGAAGTAGCTAGGTACATAAATAAATATTACCCAACTGGAAAATATGAAGAAAGAGGATTAAGAGAAAAGGGGAGATTAAGAAAAAGTGTAGATTAAAGGAGGCATTAATCAAAAGTCAAATGCACTATTAATAATGGGCAAGGGGAAAAATAAAAAGAAAGGAAAGTATACACAGCTAGAAATCATAACTTTGAATGTGAAAGGGATGGACTCAGTCATAAAATTGAAGTATATAGCAGAATGGGTTAGAAACCAGAAACTGATAATATGTTATTTGTAAGAAACACAGTTAAAACACAAAAGTAAACACGGAGTTAAAATAAAAAGCTGGAGCAGAATTTTATGCTCCAACTCAAGAAAAAAAAAAGCAAGGGTAACAATTATAATCTCAAATAAAGCAAAAACAAAAATTGACCTAATTAAAATAGATAATCAAGGAAACAGTATTTTACTAAAAGATATCGTAGACAATGAATTACTATCAATACTAAATATGTGTACCAAATGAAATAGCATCTAAATTATTTAAGCAAAATTTGAATGAATAATAGAAAGAAATAATCAGTAAAGCTATAATAGTGGTAAACCTCAATATACCACTCATGTACCTAAGTAAACCAAAAAATAAACATGGAAAAAATTAAGGACATAATTGAAATTTATAAAAGTTAGAAATTCAAAATCTTTGTAGAATATTGAATGGCAATAAAAGAAGTGTACCAATTTCTTGACTGTACATTGTCCCTTCACAAAAATTAAACACATATTAAGGCCTAATAACCTCACAAACAAATGCAGAAAAGTAGAAATATTAAATGCATATTTTACCACCCATAATGCAACAAAAATACATCCAATAAGGGGCTTTTTAAGTGAATATTAAAAATCAATTGAAAACTAAATACCCTTATCCAAAAGAATGAGTTTGTCAAAAGATCATAGAAACAATAATTTCATTAAAGATATTTACAAAAATGAATCAATATGTCAAAATTTGTGCGATATAGCCAAAGCAAAGCTAGGGGAAATTTTATTATCTTTAAACTTTTTCAATGGTGGAGAGAGAAGGAGCAGATCAATTAATTAGGTATCCAACTAAAAATCACCATAAAAAATCCCAACAAATAAAGTAATCTGAAGAAATCTCAGAATATCTGAAAAGACTCTGCCGAGTTTTCTCAACATTTCCCTCTAAACAATTTTAAAATAATACTTTGAATCAAAATTTAAAGTGATAGAGCCAACAAAAAGTCAAAGAGAGAATTTTTTTCCAGCCTAAGACAACTGAGGAGGTCCATATGAGAGGTCTGTAACACTGGGGTGGGCAAACCAGTGGTGGGCCTTGGAGGTGCCTGTGACAACAGCAGCAGTAAAAGAAGCAACATTTTCAAGAGCTCTCAGTGCAAAGACAGTGAGGGATAATAGGTCAGAAAGAGATAACAGGGGATCCTTTTCTGTCACTGGATGTCACTGGCACTGATTGACATCTCCATTGCCTATTTACAGTTCTAGGTTTCAGTTCCATAGTGAAGAGGAGCATGTGTGATCAGTCATATGTGAATAGGGATCATGCTCACAGTTTCAGGGCCAAGAGCATCACTAGTACTTACTGCTGCAGGGGAGCAGGGGCCTTCCTGGATAAAGACCAGAGCATAGACCAGGAGAGCAGTGACCATACCTCTCCCAGAATAAAACCGTTTTGGAAGCACCAAAAACTTGCAGATTTCCCAAAATAGCTCTGAAAACAGCAGCACAAAAAAGCCTGGCACCATACCCCCCAACCCCAAGTGAGCAAAGCTTAACATTAACTTAAAGTTCAAAGTAAAGAAAAAGGCTGGAAAAATAAGCAAAGAAATAAAAATAAAAATAAAATTAAAATTAAAAACCTTGACCAAAAACAAAACAAAACAGAACTACTATGGAGATAAGAAAGATTAAGACATAAACTCAATAGAAGATAACAAGGTGGGGGGGGGGAAGCTACAAGAAAACCCTCAAAGAAAAGTGTTCATTGGACCCAAGGTCCCCAAAAATTCCTGGAAGAGTTAAAGAAATGGATAAGTGCTAGAGTAAAAATTGGGAAAAGAAATGAGAATGGTGGGGAAAAAATGAAAAGCGAGTTAATAGCTAGGTAAAAGAGGCACAAAAAATACTGAAGAAAACAGTACCTAAAAAAGCAGAAAGAGCCAAATGGAAAAACAGAGATACAAAAGCTCATTGAAGAAAACAATTCCTCAAAAATCAGAATTGGGCAAGTAGAACTTAATGACTCCATAAGACTTCAAGAAACCATAATAAAAAGTCAAAATAAAAAAAAACAGAAGAAAATGTGAAATATATCATTAGAAAAAAAACAGCAGAAGTAGAAAAGAGATTGAGAAGAAATAATTTGAGAATTATTGGATTACCTGAAAGACATAATTTAAAAAAAAAAAACAGCTTAGGCATCATCTTTCAAGAAATTATAAAGGAAAACTATTTCAATATATTGATCCAGAATATAAAATAGAAATTGAAAGAATCCACTGATCATCTCCTGAAAGATATCTCAAAATGAAAATTCCCAGGAATATCACACACACACACACACACACACACACACACCATACATATACATATATATGCATATACATATATATGTATACACACATATATGTATATATAATATATCATGTTAATGTTACAGCCAGATCCCAAACTTCCATGTCAAGAAGAAAATATTGTAAGGAATCAGACAGAAATAATTCAAATATCATGGAGCCACATTTAAGATCACACAAGATTTAGCAACTTCCAGGTTCCCCCTTTTGGGGGAAAAATGGACATTTAATGAGATAGATGACTTTCAAGCATTTCTGATGAAAAGACCAAAACTGAATAAAAAAATTGATATTCAGACAGAAGACTCAAGAGAAGCACAAAAAGGTAAATTTGAGAGAGTAAGCATAAGGGACTCAATACAGTTAAACTATTTACATTTTTATATGGGAAGATGATATGTGTATATATATATATATATATATATATATATATATATATATATATATATCACTCCTAAGAGTATTTATCATTATTAGGGTAGTTAGAAGGAATCTACATAGACAAAGGGCATAGGAATGAGGTGATTATATTGGGATGATCCCCCCTCAAAATGTAGGGGTAAGAAGGAAGGATGCACTGGGAAAAGGAAAAAAATGATAGGTAAAATGAAGAAATGTTTCTTGCAAAAAGGAGTACACAAGTAAAAGTTTTTATAGTAGAGGAGAAAAAGAGGGAGGGGTGACAGGCAATGCTTCAACCTCACTTTCATTGGAATTGGTTTAAAGTGGGAAGAATATATACACACACTCAGTTGGGCATAGAATTCTTTCTTACCCAATAGGAAAATATAAAAGGAAGGGGCTAAAAGATATGAGATGGGGGAATGATAAAAGGGAGGATGGTTTAAAGAAGGGAGTTGTCAGAAGCAAAACAGATTTTTGAGCAGGAACAAGATAAAAAGAGAAGGATGAACAGAAGAAAATGGGATGGAGGGAAATAAACAGTAATCATAATCGTGAATGTGAATGGAAATAACTAATCCATAAAATGGAAGTGGATAGCAGAATGGATCAGAAACCAGAATCCAAAAATATGGTGTGTATAAGAGATACACTCAAAAGAGAAACACACACACAAAGTTAAAACAAAGAGTTGGAGCAAAATCCATTATGCTTTAGCTGAAGTAAAAAGTAAGCAATCCACCATTTCAGAGAAATGTCATGAGTTGTCCAAAAAGGAGTATGACTCAAGAACTGCTACAGATGGATATCTGTGCCTGTGAAGGTTAAGAGGACCACCTTACAAGATAATGACAGGATCCTCTCAACTCATTTTCCCCATTGTGTTATTTCCTATTTTGAACAGTATTACTTCCTACCAGTTTGATCCTGAGCTTTGTTATTATTGATATAAACAATGTGGCATTTTCCTGAAAGACTAGCTATTCCAAAAATTTAACTATGACTGTTACCTGAAATCAAATAGAACTAGATGTTTTATCCTGTTATACCAGTGTTAAGTAATTGTATGCCCTTAGGCTTTGCCCTGGAGGACAGATCTTAATGTTGCTACAATCATTTCCCTCCTCCTTCTTTTCAAAGCAAACCTCTCTAAATATGACAGACAAAACTGTATAGGTGTGTGTGTGTGCATGTGTGTATGTATGTATGTATGTCTATATATACATATATACACTTATATGTGTGTTTGTATATAAAATAAATCTTATTATTGCAATGGTGTTGCTGTTCATCCTTTGTTCTCAAAGAGGAGCAATAACAATACAAGGGTGATGTCTAGACTTCATAAACTGGATTTGAGTGAGACAGAGCTACACAAAGTCGTCAACCTCTCTCCTTCAGAATCATCAGAGTCCAGTGGCAAGACAAAAATAAAAGTGAGTGGTAATGGCCTGGGATGCAGCAGGTGACCTTGGCCTTTCTAAAATCAGTTGGTTTTTGTTTGTTTGTTTGTTTGTTTTGTTTTGTTTTGTTTTGTTTTGTTTTTCCCCAGGTCTCAGTTCCTCAATCATCATGCAATGACTAAGGACTGGATAAGAACTGAGACAAAAAGAGCCAGGATGGTGGAGTAAGAAGTCACTTCCACCCTCCTTTATTATTGAGTTTGGAGTACAAGGTTTGTGTGGGATCCAGTCACACCAGGCACGGGCCTAGTTAATAAAACCAGGGTCCAAGGGCAAAATAGAATTAGCAGAAAAGCTAATGATGTCGTACCATTTAAGCTGTGAAAATATTTCATTTTCTATGTCATGGAGACAGAATTGAGCATGAGGTTATGCCTAGAGATGAGGACTGAGGGACCATAGCTGTGAGTCCTGAAGGACTATAGGAATATAAAATTTTTCTGGTCATAAAAATGGTAGATACTCTTGTTTGCACTTCCCACTGTATCTTAGAAGAATTCTTATAAGAATCTGCTTTGTAACCTTTAATGTATTATTTCTCTTATCATTATGTCATTCTTCAGATCTTTTTCAATGGTGTTTGGATAGAAATAGTCTTTGGACAAGTTAGCCAAGTAACATTTATTGTTCATTCATCACACAATAGGCACTGTGCTAAGTGCTGGCTATAAAAAGCAAGGCGAAAACATGGTTCCTGACCTCAAGAATCTGACAGTTTAATGGCGATAGACAATATGCAAACAACTATATACACACAAAATATAAACAATGTAAATGAGAAATAATAGCACGGGCAGGGCAGCAAAAACTTCTTGCAGAACATATGAATCATACTGAGTCTTGAAGAAAGCTGGGGATGTGTAGAGGTAGAGGTGTAGAGTGAGAACATTCTAAGAATGGGGAATATGCACTGAAAAGGCAGAGTTAGAACATGTAATGCTAAAACTACTTAGCCGATTTGTAGTATTTGACAACTTATAAGGTGTAAATGCTCATACTACTACTACTACTACTATTTATTATTAATATTGTTATTATTGTTATTGTTATTATTATTATTATTATTATTATTATTATTATTATTATTATTATTATTATTATCTCTTACCATGTGGATGAGCTGGTCCTGGCAAGGCCTTGGTCCAACATCTATTAAAAAAGTTGTTCTTAATGTTTTTGTGGATCAATACTAAAGGAATTATGGGCAACTGTTTCATCTATAATAATGCTACAATTCTAGAAGTGTTTTGGGGTTGTTATCTCAAGGATATAGTGATATCAGTATTTAGGTATAGTGATCTGGTTATGGGCCTCCTGGAAATGTCCCTTAATTCTTAGTAGTTTGGGCCAGTGATATCAAATTCAAATAGTAATTGGAGCCAGTAAACCATACATAAGGATCCCATAAGGTACATATTGACTTAGAAAACCATATATTAATATTGAATGTATTCTATTTGTGTTTTTATTTATTTTGCTAAGTATTTCTGAATTGCATTTTATTCTGGTTCTGGCAATGCAATTGATACTTCTGTTCCATGAAATTTTTATAATTATACATTACAGAGAAGGTGCCAACTTGCCTTGGATGAAGGGGTTTCTTTACTGGGAGTTCCTATAGCGGTGGAGTCTAAGGATTCAATACATATCCTGATCCTTCTCCCAGTCCAGAAAAGTTACTAATGCCTACCTTAATCTGGGAGGGGAAGACACTTACAACATAAAACAATTGCTATTTCTGTTGCAATGATCCGGTACCTGTGAATTGACATAATGGGACGCAAGTATAAGGTAACTTATTGGATAGCCAATTTTGATGTTCTACCTATAGCTCTGTTGTTTGTAAGGTTAGCTCCATGAGGGCTGAACTACTGTGCACCAGACACTATAGTAAGTGCTGGGAATACAAAAACAAAACAAAACAAAAAAACAAAAAAAATGTTTTGAAATGTTAGGTGAAATAATCCCTCCCTCACCAGGCTGCTATATATTTTTATTTGTGAATATTTGACACCTCTGTTTCTTTTCTCTCTTGAGTTTTCTCTCTTAGTTGAGTGAGTTTCCATTAGTTGGAATGTCCACCTAACAGGTAAGATTAGGAGAACGATCGAAACCATACCAAATCCCATCTATAATTGTAGTTACAGACCCAGTGATGGCAGCAGTTAGATGTGTGAAAGAGCCAGTCCCAAGCACCAACATGCTTCCCCAAGCCCAATAATGAACAAGTGATCAACTAATGCACTGGCTACTCCACACCCAGAAATGATCTTAGTGAAGATTCTGAAAAAGGGGAAAATAATCCAAGAACCTGGAACTACCCTATTCCAAGTTGGGTGGGGTGGTAATATTTGATAGCAACCACTTTAAGTTGGAGTTCATATTATCCAGGAACTATGGAGTTGAATAGGAGAAAATGAGCCTCTAGGCCTGGAAGTGGGAGGGTGGGGGCAGAGGAAGTTTTTATAATTTGTTCTTTGTTATCCTTTTTCAGAAATTATCTTTATCTAAAAGATAACTGATACTAATTGGTTAATTGACATTAGAGAGATGTTAACTTGTTAAATAATATTGTAAAGCAGACAAGTGAGAGTTCATGTATGACAGAATTAGAAGCCACAAAACCTCAGGTTTACCTCCTAGAACTTTGAGGGAGCAATTGTCATCATCCCAACCTACTAGTTCAATTCAGCTTGGGAGAAGAAGCCCAGAGCCTTCCATACAAAGATAAATTATGTAAGGAGTTTGAAATCTTAAAGCACTATGTAAGAATCATCTATCATTATTATTGAAAACCTAGAAACCACATGATGTATGTATTACATGAACAATTCTTCCTTTTTCCATTTGAACATGGATTTTCTGATCTAGAAAATCAATCACTTTTTAAGATGTTTCAGTAACTCATTCTGACATGGTGCCACATACTTGAGTGTTGTCTAAACTGGAGGCACTCTTTTCCATAGAAGAAATATTTCCAAATACATAATTAAAGAGTCATTCAGACATGAGAATGAAAGCAAAACAAAACAAAAATGAAAAGAGAGGATGATGACATGTTTTCATATGCCTCCCTCTCTTTTTTTTAATTTCAGAGAAAACTATGGTTCAGGATTCTAGGACATAAATGAATATTTCATTCTTGAATATAAATCTACTACAATATCTTCTCTTTCCCTTATTTTTAAAGGAGAAGCCAACCAAGATTAATACAGTATTTGTTGTTATTGATATCCACACTTGGAGATACAATAATATAAACCAAGATGAGAAAATTCACTCCAAATCAGGTGAAATGAGAGCTAGTACAAATGGTGGACCTAGATATAGGGGCCAAGATGGGCTGTGACTGTACAAGGATTTCCCTACTAGAGGATGATGGAAAATTGGGGCAAAATTGAGATCCAGCAATCTTGAGGCAGGAACCTATGAAACAGGGAGAGAGATATAGAAAAAGCCTAAACTTGTTACATACTCATATTTCCTAGGCCACACAGCAGTCATTATTAACCTAATTCAAACATTTCTAAATTAAAAAAAAAAAAACACCCACTGAAAATTCAAATTTCCTCCATCCACCAAAATAAATGAAGGCATCTGGGTGGTACAGTGGATAATCAGGAAGACTCATGTTCATAAGTTCAAATCCAGTTGCAGACACTTACTTGCTGTGTGACCCTGGGCAAGTTAACACTCAACCCTGTTTGCCTCAGTTCCTCATCTGTAAAATGAGTTGGAGAGGGAAATAGAAAACCACTCTAACATCATTGCTAAAAAATCCCTTAATGAGGTTACGAAGAGTTGGACACAATTGAACAACCACCACTACCACCACCACCACCACCACCACCACCACCAATGATTTACTTTAAAAAAACAAAACACATCTCCCTGTCATTCAATCTATTTCCTCATAGGTAGAATGAAGGATTTGGAAAGTCTTTCAGGCCTAAATTTATCATCCTACAATCTTGTAATCAATGAAATTTAAAATGACAACTAAATACACATCTCCATTTCTGACAAAAATCTTTGCTAGTTTGCATAATTCTACTGAAATTGGTATACTTCAGGATCTTCTTGGGAAGAAGATCTGTATTTGTGGAAGTATTTGTTTCACTCTCTCTATTACTTGTTGGCAATTTAAGAGAAATAGAAAGTTATCTCTTCTACAGTGACAATTATCCCATTGACAAAGCAGTCAGCAATACACTGTATCACAGGCGTTTTTGTCTCTCCTCTCCTCTTCTCTCCCCTCCATAGTTTACAGTTTCAGAGTTTTGAGCATAGAGGTATTTCTCATTTATGTTCTTTTTGCCAGGTTTCTATGAGTTAATTCCTTCATGCCTACAGATACTGAGTGCCCTGCTGGGTTATTGAGATTAACGTTTGTGTGTGGATGGTGTTATATTTATCTTTCGTATATTTGTTTTAATATATGATATCTGTGAAGTTATTATTATTATTATTATTAGCCTTATTGGGAAATAAATTATTATCTTTAAGATCTGAATGTTCTAGCATTGTGAATGGCTATTTTTGTGTAAATTGAATAGCATCATTGGAGGCTTTAGAGATATTACTCCTTGGAAAAAACAAACCCATCTCTCACATTGTCCTTCTGGGTACATATTATTACTCTTTGTGCTGGTTTGCTCATTCCAACCTGACTTCACACTAGAAAGTCTAGGCTCACTGTCTCAATGTCCAAGGAATAACTGTGTGATATAAAAATACATCCAACCTACGTATACATTAAAAACAAAATGGATAATTTAGAGTTCTTCCCTATCTTATGCTGTAGTGGGAAGAACACTACACAGAATGCATAAAAATCTGACCTCTAGTCTTGGTTTTGGTACCAACTCTCTGTGTGACTTTGGGTTAGTACTTTCACTTCTCTGGCCTCAATATCTTCATCTATAAAATGAAGAGAATTGTCAAGATGGACTTCAAGGTCCTTCCAGTTTTAAATGACTGTGACTTCATTGGAGGGGATTTAGAATCTCATTGTTGAAAAGAACCTTAAAGGTCATCTAGTTTAATTTAGAATGAACCTTTTATATCATAAAAACAGCACTGCACTTTTAAAATGACTAATGTTTCTTTCACCTCTGCCCTTCTCTTTCATGATTTAAACATCATGTGCCATCAATTTCAACTACATACACCACTCTTCTGCAGGATTACAAGACAGTATCACCCTACTGAAAATGTTAGTGTGTCACTAATTTTTCAAGTCTATACCAGAGATTTACCCCAAGCATGTGAAGACTTCCCCGGGCAGAATGGGCAAATGAGAATAATTTCTTCCAATAGTCATATATCAGCTGAGGCAGGCACTGTGGAGTGCTTACAGATTGGTCAGACATCAAAGATGCCAAGGTCATGTACTGCGTCTGGGCTGTCACCAGTTGTCTTGACTTTTATCTTGCCACTGGACTTCAATGACTCTGGAAGAGAGAATGAGGCTGATAACTTTGTGCAACTCTCCTTCACTTAAATCCAATGCACATGAACATCTAGACATCACTCCATGATAATCATTGGTCGTCTTTGAAAACTGAAGAGGAACAAGGACAATAACTCCAAGTCGCATGGTTATTCTTTGACTTTGATATTTTAATAAAAGCAAAGTTCTCTTTTTGTACACCATCAGAGTACAGTCATGCATTTCTTTTCCCCAATATACATGCAAATATACACCAAATGCTACCAATGGCGCAATAAAATTTTAACTAGAAAAGTAGTGGTGAAATGGCCAATTATCTGTAATTGCCTAATTGAGAATGAGCAAATTTAGAGTTCTAAAGGCCCCAAAACAAATATATTGAAATGTAAAGGGGAAGGAAGAGAAGGAAATATCCCACAACTTATAAAGTGTAAGATGTTAAAATAGTTCAATTACATATGAAAAGTCAATAGAAACAATGAACTTGGTCCTTGGGGACCGGCTCCTGCCTTTGTCTCCGGTTACCTATCTGCATAAGATACAACATGAACCTAGAAATGGAGCTTGGATGGTCATCATAAATATTAGTAGAGTCCCTTATCAGAGACCTTGCTTTGAAGTGGGAGAAATATTAAATAGGAGAATCTAGACATTTCCTACCTCCCAGGTCTGAATCAGACCCTGGAAGTAGTAAATATTACAGCAATGCATCAAAAAATCAGCCCAGATACTCCAGCAAATGGGCCCACATCACATAGATACCACATCCTGTGAAGACCCCAGAGTCCAAGTTTGAGTTTGACCTAACCAGAGACATGTAAGCCCCATTGCAGAGCAACCTCTTATTTCCTGATTGATACCAGCCGTACCCAAAGACTGAAACCATTGGGCAGTCAATTGAAGTCAGTTGAACAAGCCAAGCTGCGTGACCTTACTCAGCAACAGAGTTATTACAAGCCCTGCCCTGCTCTGCTCTATAGTGAAGGTGTGAAGATTTGATTCTTCCAGATATGTGAGTTGTCTTTGCCATGTTTGTTACATATATAGTTGAGAATCACTAACATTGTACTTTATGTTTCAGTTTAATTAAATTAAGGAAACATTTATTAAGTGCCTATTATGTTCCAGGCACTATGCTAAGCACTGAGAATAAAACAAATACGAAAAAGAAAAAGCCTCTGATCTCAAAGAGCTTACAATCTAATGGGGGAAGACAACACAAAAAAAGGGACCTGAAAAGTTTGAGGGAGGGATGGAACTAGGGATTATAACATTCCATGGAGTAGAGTTGAAGCTGAACTGAGCTGCTGGTGGAGATTGGAGAGTTACCTAGAAAGTTCTGAAAGTACAAAGCCCCTCTATAAGAGAAGGCTGTGGAAAGGATTTACTGTTCCACCTGTCATCCCTACAATCAGAGGACAGAGAAGCAACTGAGGGATATGACAAAATGCTAAGTATCAAGAACTGAGTCATTCAACATGGTGATGACATTTCACGTAATCAATTTATTTTGAGGGAGGAATAATGTTCTACAAAGGTGCTGATGGAAAATGGAGAATTATATAACTAGTAACCATGAAATAGAAAGTTACCTGGAATTTGTTCTAATTGTCTCCCTTCCCACCACTTATATATTACTAAGAAAGTGCCATCCTGGTTATGAGGGAAATGCTTTGTACCTATGGTTCTTATTCTGACATTTGAATAAATGCCTCTTCTAAAATGCTTTTTTGAGTCTAATAGCTCATTGTTAGGAGAAGTACATGGTAGAGCTCATAAGCTACAGTGCTGGGATGATAGAAACCCAAAAAGTTTCACCTGAGACTCATAATGTTCATTCTCTCGGGATCCTACCCGCCAGTTTGAAAGCTAGGGATCTTATACTATATGCATATTTATATATAATATAGACTAGCTATATACAAAAAATAGGAAAGAGATAAAGATGAAGAAATGAAGAGGGAGTCTAGAGGTGATGACACAAATTCTTTTTTTTTTTCAAAAGTAACTGTACAAAGAACAAGCTCAGTGCCAAAGAAGAGATATGAGAAGACACTCCCCACCTCACACATAGTCCTTTGCAGTGGTAGGAGGTCAAGTGATATGGAGTATTGCACATATGTTCAAATATTTTTATGTGTTAATCAGTTTTGATGATATTTTCTCTTCCTTTTCCCCCTTTTTCTCTAAACATATTCTTTCTTATATTTGGGATAATTCTATGAGCAGGGAAAGTGAATGATACTAGGAGCAATTTAGGCAATGTAAAAGCCGAATGTGTCAAAAAAAATTTATTTTTTAAACTTTTTTTTTGGGGGGGGGCAGGAATTGACTTTTCAGCATATGGCATGATAAATATATTAAGCTGTGATTCTCCAAGAAGTTGCCTTACTTAACACAACTTCCTAAGTCCATATGATATTAAGTGTAATGACTGACTTTTTAAAGAAGAAAAAATTTATATCAAATATTTTGAAATTGAAAAACTGTATTCATATTTCCTCTCTTTTGTTCATTCTAACTTCCAGCCAAAATGGCTTACCCCATCTACAAATGACCCATTTTCCCTAAGACTGGTCCCCATTCATGAAATGTATTCTTTCTCACCTCTCATAGAATCCATGGCTTCCTTGAAGGTATAGTTAAAGTTTCTTTACTTATATGAAACCTTCGCTTATCCCTCCAGCTGTTGTCCTCTCTGACTCTTCATTTTACCTTGTGTTGCATTTATGTGTGTATATGTGGTGGCTACTTCTAGGGGCAGGCCTGTTTCATTTTTGTCTTTGTATCTGCAGTGGCTGACCCAGTGCCTTGAGAATGATAGGTGCTAAATAAATATTGCCTGAATCAAATAGAGTTGTTAAAGAATTTCTCATGACTTCTGGAGATTAGAAACACAAAGCCAAAGTCCATTTAATTTCCTACTTGCTTCCGTTTAAAAATATAATATTGCCACTGGGATTTTCCCTGGACTCCTTCATTCCCTTGCATTGTCAAGAGAGACAAAGATTAGTCATAGAAACCAGTTACCTGGATATTAGAACCATGTTTCAGCCACATCACCCATTGGCTTTCACAAAATACAAAACTCATTAGGCTCAGCTCATTGCCATCTCTAAACCAATAATAAAGTTACCAATAAAGTTAATTAGCATAAAGAAACCACTGACTATTACCACTCAACTTAAGTAGTAAATCTTTCCAATCTTTTTTTTTGGGTGGGGGGGGAGATGATGAAACAATAAAATTTTACCAGCTCCATATTTTATACATCCAGAGACTGTCAAAGCTTGAAGATAGGAGAAAGCAAATGCAAAGTGTATAAAACTTCTTAGCACATTATGTGATCATATAGAGATAATTTGCTTTACTACTCCATTTCCACGCTGTAATGCGATTACATTCAGGGCATCGTTTAATCACATTTATCTATCTACTGTTAAACTGGGCATGACACGGCAAGCCCTGGAAAACCTTAGTGGAGGATTGCAGTTGGCTCCCGGAGTTTAGGAATTGCAGAGCTGTTTGAAAGCAATCACATCTCTGAATTAATAAGGTACTTAGGCCCTCTTCAACCCCACCTCCCAGAAAACAGGTGCAAAATGCTCTCATATATTTATGAATGCCAGGAAAAAGGGAAATTATTTTTACATTTTCTGTGGCTTACATTTGAATATTATTCTAGCAACCTAGAATGAAAAACAAAAACATCATATTCAAGTGGGCTTTTTTTTTTTAATGCCACACACACACACACACACACACACACACACACCCCTATTCTCAGCATATTATTTCCATTGGAAACATATGCAAAAGTTTCCTGACTAAATAGCAAATACATCAATGAAGGTCTAGGCAACTCTATCCTTAAATTGTCACTTAATACCTGTCTGACCTTGGACAACTCCTTTAAACTCTCTGAGTCTCAATTTCCTCAGCTTTAAAATGGGAATTTGAACATATCAGGGGTTCTTAACCTGGGTTCCATGAACTTAATTTAAAAATATTTTTATAACTGTTCAATACACACATACACACACGCATATATATATGTATGTGTATGTATGTATAATCAGTATAATTAGTTTATTTTGTAATTCAATGTATTTTATTACATACACTTAAAATCATTCTGGAGAATCCATAGGCTTCACCAGACTACCAAAAGGTTCCATGACACACAAACATAAGAACCACTGGGATAAGTCATCTCTAAGGTTCTTTCTCTTTTTAAGCCTCTGGACTTCAGAACACTACTCCAATTCACACCTTCTCTCATCAGTCTAGTGAATCACGGAATCTCTACCACCTCAGAACTCTTACCATACTGTAGATAGTCACCATATCCTTGAATTGTTAGTTACTGCTTCCCCAAATGTTTGATGTATATTCAATCGTGTCTCTCTATTTAGATTATAAAATACTTGTGAACAGGAACTCTGTCCTATTCCTCTAAAGCTACTTTCCTGGGTATCTAGTAAACATTCAAAAAGTGTTTGATAATTGAAATGAGGAATTTGGACTTATGACTGCCTCCAAGATCCTGCCAGATTCACATCTGTGATTCTAGGATTTTGTGATTTCTTCTCTCAGAGAGATAATTATTATTATTATTATTAAAATGGAATCAAAATGATGGCATATGTTTCTTACTCTTACTCTAACAAGTGGCTTCTTTCTGGGCAATGGGAGTTTGTTTTTTAGGTCACTAAGTAATAGTTGATATTTCTATAGACTGAGATTTGTAGAGGGCTTTATATAGGTTATCTCATTTGGCAATTAGGAGCACAGAGGACAGAATTTGGAGTCAGAACATCAGAGTTCAAATCCAACTGCATATACTTACTAGATGTGTTCCTGGGCAAGTTATTTAATCTCTGTCTACCTCAGCTTCCTTAACTGTTAAATATGACATATTAATAGTACCTACATCACTAGGTCATTGAGAGGATCAAGTAAAATATCTGAAAAGTACTTATCACAGTGTCTGGTATATAATAGATAGTTCATAAATATTTGTTGCCCTCCCTTACCCAATTTGATCCTCACATGATACTTTGAAGTGTGTGCTATATTGTCCCATTATAAAAATAAAGAAATTAAGATACAAACAGAGAAAGTTCATTGTCCATTATCACCACAGCAAATATGTTTGAAATGGGATTCAAAGAACATGAGTAAAGAAACCTTGCTGATAGGTGAGTAGAGGGTCAGGAAGGTAGAAGAGAAGTGAATAGAAAGCCTGTCTAGAGTCAGGGATGGGGATGAGGGTGAGGAGCAAAAATACAAGGAAAGATTTGGTGGAAAACTCAACAAGCTATATTCTAGCTATCATTTATGTTGAGGGGGGCACTGGTACTTGGGTGGGGAACCTGTGGCCTTGAAGCCACACGTGATCCTCTAGGTCCTCAAATGTGTCCCTTTGACTGAATTGAAACTTCACTGAATAAATCCTTTTATTAAGCAAATCTGTTGGGTGAGGTTTGGATTCAGTCAAAGGGCCACACTTGAGGACCTAGAGGGCCACATATAACTTTGAGGCCACAGGTTCCCTATTCCTGGCTAGAATCAGGAGTTCTTAACCAGGCATCCATGAAAAACTATTTTTTTATCATAATTCGGTAACTATTACAATATACTCAGTTTCTCTTATAATCTCGTGTATTGTTTTATTCATTTAAAGACATCATTCTAAGAAGTTTCCATAGACTTTACCAGATTGCCAAAAGGCTCCAATAGAACATATGTATGAACAAGAAAAAAAAAAGTTTGAGGACACCTGGGTTAGATGATCTGTAAGAGAGTTTCCAGCTCTGAATCCTATAATCTTATAACCCATCCAAATCCCCATTATTTCTGCTAATCCTCACTCTATCATCCACAAACACACATTACTGAACATTTTATTTCTGATCAAGTGATAGAATCCTTATTCAGATATTTAGGCAATTGTCTTTGGATGAGCACCAATTGTAGAAACGTTGAAAAAAATATACCTTTAATTGGCATTCCCATTAATGAGCTTGTTTTCTTCCAATAAATATATGGAGCTCCCAAACAGTCATTTCTTTATTATCAGCCTGATTAAACTTAATGCTTTCCTGAAATCCACCTGCAGTGTTTTACATACATAACCTCCAGGGATTTAAACTTCAGAACTTTAATAATAATTGTTAAATGCATAAATGCAGGCTTTAATCTGTTTCTAAAAGGGATAAAGGAAAATTTCCATTCAGCTGCAAGTACTGTGAAGTATCTTTATGCTCACTTCAAAAAGTCATTCTTTTTCCAAAAATACATAACAGATGGTCTCAGCATTTATCCTAATAGGGAGTATTTTCTAGTGGTTGAGGGGGAAGGTAGTGTGGTGGATAGAGCACTGAATGTTGAGTCAAGAAGACCTGGTTAAATCCAAGAGATGAACATGTGCAATGATGAGTAAGTTATTTAATCTTTCACCTCAGGTACATACTGAGACTTAGTGACAAAGTAGTGGAAGGGTTGATATCTATAAGATCTATGTGACTTTACTATTAGACAGTAAGCCCCTCCATTAGATTATGAACTCTTTGAAGGCAGGGACAGTTTTGTTTGCCTCTTTTTGTATCCCTAGTTCTTAGCCGGTTCCTGGCAGATAGTTGATACTTAATAATTGTTTATTGGTTAATTGATTGATTACACTGACAAAATTACAAATTTTTAACATATTGTAATAGTTTGGGGTTATGTCATTCTCATTGTCCATAAGAGGCACAGAGGTCAAGAAGGATAAGGATTATGAAAAATTCTTTGTTTTTGACAATGTAGTGATCATCAGTAACTATGGAAAGAACAGCTTCAGTTGAATAATTATGTAGGAAGCTAAATTGCAGAAGGTGTAGTCAGTCATTCAGTAAACTAAGATTAGTTAGACACTGTTCTGAATGCTATTTAAAATAAATTGAGAGGAATTTATTTCTCAAATTGTTTAGCCACAAGGTAGGGGAAAGAAATGGAATAAGGGTTGAATGGTTGGATTAAGTAAATGTTGTTTTTTGCTTGTTTGTGTGTTTTTTGTGGGGGGAGTGGTATGGGGAAGATGGGCATATTTTTATGAACAGCAACAATAATAATAACTTGTGTGTTTAAAGCACTTTCAAATATGATTTCATTTTATTTTGATAGTAACTCTTTTTACAGATTAGGAAACTGAAGCAAGGTAAATTACTTGCCCAGGGTCACACAACTAGCAAGCACCTAGAGGTGGATTTGAACTCAGTCTTCTTGATTCCAGGGCCAACCCCCTATCCTCTGCTTCTAGCTTCCTGCTTATAGAAAACACAGAAGCATCCAGTGGATAAAGATTAAAGATTAGTGAGAGAGTAGAGATGCTATAGGGGACATTCTGCTGGAGAAGAGAGGAGGAGGTGGAATCAGGTGTACATGTAGGGAGGCTGATCTTTGGAAAGAGAAGGATTACTTCATCAGAGACTGGAGTGAAAGAGGAGGTAGTAATTAGATGACATCTGAGTGATGAGAAATGAGGAAAAGGGAAGGAGAGAGAGGTCTCAGTGAATGGTCACATTTTTTTCTTGCTTTAAATTACTGTCAAAAGGAGATGTGAGTTGTTTGTCTAGTAGTGTTGACGTTGTACTGAACCATTTTACCATTTTACCATTTTATTTTTTTAATCAGCATAATACATTTATGACATCAGTGGCTAGTAACAGGCCCTATGATCATAAAACAAGCAGAAAGAAATTCACTTATACATGGAAAATCAACGTTGTTACTTTGGGCTCATGAGTAATGTGCTTTAGAAATTGAGCTAACTCATCTTATGTTTATTGTTGTTGTAGTAGTTATTTTAGACCTAAGATTTCATCTTTATAGGGAATGGAGGTATTTCCCAGCGTGGAAATGTCCTCCATCAATTCCAATCCACAGCTCCTCTGAATTTTAGTGTTAGAAAGTTGTCCAAAGTAAAGGAAGAGATATCTTGACAGCTATGAAGCTAGAGTGCTGGACTTGGATTGAAGATAAGAAGAGTTCAAATCTAGCCTCAGATACTTACCAGCTATATGCCCTTGGGCAAGTCACATAACTTCTATCTGTCTCAGTTTCCTCACCTGTAGAATAGGGAAAATAATAACCCCACCTCCGAGGGTTGTCATAAGGATAAAATTAGATACTATTTGCAAAGAGTTTTATAAAACCATGTTTCTGTATAAATGTCATTATCATCATTATTATTAAATGATGTACAAAATTTTGGACTTTTCTCCTCATCAGTAATTGTATGTATGCAGGTACCCTAAACATATATAATTATTTATATATGGACTACAAGCAGTTGGGGGCACAGTGGATTGAGCACCAAGCTGGAGTCAGGAAGATGATTTCAAATTGGACCTCAGACACTGACTAGTTATATGACCCTGGGCAAGTCATTTAATCCAGTTTGCCTTAGTTTCCCCATCTGTAAAATGAACTGGAAAAGGAAATAGCAAACCACTTTAGTATATTTGTCGAGACTACTCCAAATAGGGTTGTAAACAGTCAGACAACTGAAAAAATGACTGAACAACAACAACTGTAATACAGCATCAAATGATTATGGTCATAATTTTAAAAATACAAAAAATTGAAATTAAAATGGATGAGTGAAGAAATAAATGTTCTAATTTATTTTATTTATTAATGGTACGTCAGATCTGTTTTGCATTTGATAAAATTAGTATTAATATTTTAGTAAGAACAACATATTGAATATACTTCTTTAAAACAAACAAAAAACCCCTTGCTTTAAAATTTGTGATACAATAATTTGAAAGCTCAATTCTAAGTTTGACTGATTTTAATACATGTTTTTTATAGCTTTTATAGCCAAAAAAGATCCCTCACAAGGATAATAGATCTAAGTGAAGGGAGAGCATCTTTGGATATTACTTACTAAATCATGACATTCATTTTTCAATCCCATTTCAATTCCAGGTTCTTTTGTTTGTTTGTTTGTTTTTTAATTTGGTTGTAAATGTCTCTGAGGCCTATCTGTTGTTCTTTCAAACTAATTGGAAGGTACTACATTTTAGTATTTTAAACCAATTGGATAAGAACCCACTAAAATGCTTAATTTTATTTTTTTAATCAGAAAAATCTATTTTCATTTTTTTTATAAAGTATGGTCTTCTCCAATTTATTCCTTTATATAAGACTATTGGGAATACTTTCTTGTCCTTCCTGCTTGATATTTTGTAGATGACCTATAGGGCTTACATGACCAAACTCTCTCAATCAATCCAAACACACTTCTTCTGCAACATCATTTCAGTGGGTCAAGGCCTATTCCTAAAGTCAAGTCTTTGATTAACTGACACATTAGAGAAGTCTTCTCATCTACTGTGGCATCTTGATATTTACTTCAAATGGGATAGGATGATTCTCTTGGTTTACTCAATTTAGTCCCACCCTATATGGGGCTTATCTGAAATAATTTTGAGCCTTTTGCATTTTCAAGAGACTGGCTAGAGAGGCTCTCCACCTCAGACTTTTGTTGTTGGTTATACTAATTTGGGAATTTAATAAAGAAAAACAATCATCTCTCTCTCTCTCATTTAAAAAAAAAGTTTTTCTAGATTGTGTTTTGTCTTTTTTTTTTTATTATGGCAACAGGTTTACCATCATATTCATTTCATTTCTGATCATATATCTCTCCCTCAAATATCTATTTAGACTTCCCATACAAGAAATATTTTCTTTAAAGATGAAAAAAAAAGTTCAGCTAAAATAACTAACTTATCAACTGTATCTGACAGTATTACGTAAAATTGCATGTTATAGATCCATACCTCTGTAATCAAAGGAATTGGGAACATTTTCTGAACCCTTTTCCAGGTCCAAGTTTGCTCACCATAATTAAACAGAGTTCAGGCATGTTTTATGTTCTTTGTGTTTAGATAAATTTAGAGTCATTGTTTATATTATTTTCTATTTCCTTATCATTTCATGTAAGCCTTTTGATTTTACTGAATTCTTCATTTTATACTTTTCTTAGCATGTAAAAATGGTATATTACATTTCATCAACAAACAACATTTAAAAAAAATCTATTCCCTTATCAATGAGTATTCATTTTGTGTGTTTTTATTATCAGTATAAAGTCAACTTTGTTCAAATTTAAAAAAAATAATATGTTAGGATATTAATTCATTTTTGGTAGAACCGTGAATTGCTCCAACCATTGTGGAGAGTAGTCTGGGATTATGCCCAAAGAGTTATTAAACTGCATATACCCTTTGAACCAGCAACACCATTGCTGGGTCTATTTCCAAAGATGATTAGGGAAAAAAGAATAAAACTTACATTTTCTAAAATGTTTGTAACAAGGACAGCTAAGTGGCACAGTGGATAAAGTACTAGCCCTAAAGTCAGGAGGACCTGAGTTCAAATCTGGCTTCAGACACTTGACACTTACTAGCTGTGTGACTCTAGGCAAGTCACTTAACATCAATTACCTCTCAAAAATAAATAAAAAATAAAATGTTTATAGCAGCTCTCTTTGTGGTGGCAAAGAACTGGAAAAAGTGTGGATGTCCATAAATTGGGGAATGGCTTAAGAAGTGGTGACATATGATTGAGATAAAGTACTATTGTGTGATAAGAAATGTTGCTATGGACTTTTTGATGCAATCATATTTTATATGTTTTCATCATTATTCATTAGTGATTTTGACTTATGGATTCTTTTTTTCTTTTATCTCTCTATTGGTTAGGTTTTAGGATTGTATTTGTGAATAATTTTAGACAATAATTTCCCCATATTCCCAATTTGTAAAACTGATGTTTTGACATAGTACTTACTTGCCTTTTAAATGTTTATTAAAATTTATCAGCAAACATATCTGAAATAACTCCCTCTCATAACCCCAACATTTCTTTATTTCATTTACTGGCATGGGATTAAGATCTCTATTTCATATTATGTTAACTTTGCTATTTTTAATAGATAATGATCCACTTCTTTTGGTATCTGTTAGTTTTGCTAGCATAAAATCACATATAGCAGATTCAAATACTTATTTTATTTCTTATCTGTAATTCTTATTTTTTACTTCATTGTGTTAATTTTTATTTTACTAATTTGGTTTCACTTTTGTTATAGATGAGGCTTTATACACTTGACACTTACTAACTGTGTGAGCCTAAGCAAGTAACTTAACACTGATTGCCTCTCCTAAAAAAAATGATTAGGTTTTATAAAGTTTTATCAATTACCTTAGTCTTTTCAAGGAATTGTATTTTAGTTGTCTTCATAATCTCTATTATCTCTGTTTTTTTTTAAATCTTTCTCTTTCCTATTGTTCAATGTTTTATTTTTATGCTTATCTTAGGTTTGTTTCCTAATTTAAAAAATTGTATATTTACTTTATTAATCCTCTCTCTGTTTTGATAATATAAGGGTTTTTTCTTTTTATTGAAGTGAATTCTTTTTATTGTAAGCAAAGTTATTTTTATTATGATTTTTGTCCATGAGAGTTTTGTTCTGTTCCAATCCAGAGCCTGAATCACTGGACTGGCCTGAGCTAAGAATAGCCTAGAATAGTTGGGTAGTCAAAATGTCAATTCTATTTTGCATATGGTTTAGACTAGATGCTCAATGAGGTCCCTTCCAAATCTAAAATTCTCCAGTTCTGTGATTCTGAGATCATTTGCTCAAAGAAATTAGAGACGAGAGGAATCATAGAGTAGTTTACCTCCTTGAGGATATGAAAGTGAAAATCTAGCTACACAATGAGAAACCATTTGATCCATTTGAACAATGTACCATTCATAATAATTTTATAGACATGGGTTTGAATAGCTAACCTCTTCATTTCTCCACAGTTCTATGCCTGTGGTTTGTAGGTGAATGGTAGTGTTTGGTTTTTGACTATGGGAACCAGGTAACTGGGACAGGTGCTGCAATAGAACATGATCCAGTCCAAATTTGTTCTCTCTCTCTCTTTTTTTTTCATGTTGTGAAAAACTAAGTATATTTCCCTTAATCCTATCCCACCCTTCATTTATTCTATTCCCTCTTTGGACCCTGTCCCTCCTTAGAAGTGTTTGCGTCTGATTACCCTCTTCCCCAATCTGCCCTCCTCTCTATCATACCCCAGTTCTCTTGTCCCTTTCCCCTCCTATTTTCCTGTAGGATAAGTTATATTTCCATACCCAATTGAGTGTCTACATTATTCCCTCCTTAAGCCAAATTCGATGAGAATAAGATTCACTCATTCCCTCTCACCTTCCTCCGTTTCTCCTCCACTGTAAAAGCCTTTTCTTGTCTGTTTTATGTGAGATAATTTATCCTATTCTATCTCCCCTTTCTCCTTCTCCTAGTATAATGCTCTCTCACCCCTTAATTTTATTATCCAGATACAACTCTTTCATCTTCAACTCACCCTGTGCCCTCTATCTATCTATCTATCTATCTATCTATCTATCTATCTATCTATCTATCTATCTAT
>NW_020954575.1:11605981-11688186 GCF_900497805.2 Vombatus ursinus | reverse complement strand
TATCTATCTATCTATCTATCTATCTATCTATCTATCTATCTATCTATATACATACATATAAGTTTTTCACTCCAACTACCCTAATACTGACAAAGGTCTCATGAGTTGCAAATATCATCTTTCCATGCAGGAATGTAAATAATTCAATCTTAATAAGGCCCTTATGATTTCTCTTTCCTGTTTACCTCTTCATGTTTCACTTGAGTCTTGTATTTGAAGGTCAAATTTTCTATTCAGCTCTGGTCTTTTCATCAAGAATACTTGAAAGTCCTCTATTTCACTGAATGTCCATTTTTTGCCCTGAAGGATTATACTCAGTTTTGCTGGGTAGGTGATTCTTGGTTGTAATCCTATCTCCTTTGCTCTCCAGAATGTTCCTTCTTGTCCCTTAATGAAAAGCTGCTAAATCTTGTGTTATCCTGATTGTGTTTCTACAATACTTGAATTGTTTCTTCCTGGCAGCTTGCAATATTTTCTCCTTGACCTGGGAACTATGGAATTTACCTACAATATTCCTAGAAGTTTTCCTTTGGGGATCTCTTTTGAGAGGGATTCAGTAGATTCTTTCCATTTCTACTTTGCTCTCTGGTTCTAGAATATCAGGGCAGTTTTCCTTGAACGATGATGTCTAGGCTGTTTTTTTTTTTTGATCATAGCTTTCAGATAGTCATATATATATTTTAGCCAAAGACAAGGTTTATTAAAGATCTGCCATATTGCCAGACTCCTGAGGAATCTGATGAGATTCTGTGAGGTAGTGGCTAATTCTAAGAATCTGAGCAGTGGCTAGATTTTAAGAAGCAAAGCACCTTAATGGAGACAAGATGGACCTTATATACAGAAAGACTGTGGGAGGGATCTAGGAGTGGCCAAGTAGTTTGAGGTGACTGGAGGAGGGGTTTAAGGAAGATCTGAATGGGAGTGGTCAGTAAACTGGGGTGAACAGAACTCCTGGTGGACAATGAAGCCTACCTAGGATTAGGATTAAGCATGGGAAATGGTCAGAAGCTATGGGAAGGGCTAGGTTAAAGGTAACAGAATTGGGAGATTGGGTGTAGCTACAATGAAAGGCTAATTGATTTGGCCATGTGGAAAAGTCCAGGGTTTTTCCTTTCCAGGGTCCAGATCCCAAACCCATCATTCCCCCCTCAAACAAATGGGACCCAAATTCTTTTGGTGTAAAGGGCAAAAGTATCGGCTTCTGAAACTGCTTCCTGCTGGCAAGGGGCGTAGCTTTCTCTGCCTTGAGGGGGTCCCAAAGAGGAGGTTGACTGGAACCAAGCACAGGCTGCATCCAGAGCCCAATGAGGAGACATTGGCTGGTACCCATTGTTTGTTATGAACTGTGGGTGAATGGCCTGTACACAAATCTGACAGAAAAAAAAGAAAGAAAGAAAACAAAACTGCAGGGGCAAGATATGACAGGATTAAACATCCTTAGCTCTGTTTGGATTCAGATAATTCAGTTTTCCAACCATGCAGTATCAAATCCACCTCATAGCCACACTCAGGAATAGTCAGGTGGGTAACATTCCCTTTCAAAGCAATATAAGGGGGAAACTGAGCCAAGAGGATCCCATCCTAGACTGAAGCTAAAATTGTCCTCTCAGCTTTTTCCCAGTGCTGACTTCCCACCAGTATCACATTCTGAGTAGCTTGTAGCATTTCTCTCAGGTGCTGGATTATTGATTATTGATGGACTATGATCCATCAGACAACTCAAAATAAAAACCTAGGAGCTTTTACCTCAAACAGCAAGTTTCATTAATCACAGCTTAGGAAACACTTTTCCAGGATTTACATCTCAAATTTAAATTTGTCCTGGTGTAAAAAGCCAATTATTAGAGATTTCTATACACTTGCAAATTCTCAGCAAGCCACACATAACCCAAACAAGCTTTTAGGCTAGTTTACACATTAAAATAATAACCAATAGCCAAATTATTTTAGTGGTAACCAAATTATGAAAAGTTGCTTGATGTAACTGATACAAAAAGTTCACCAATTTGAAACTTGAAACAAACCCATTACCAATCAGGTGACTTCAGTTTTGTTAAATGCATTTCCATATTACCTTACACAGAATCAACATCTCATCATTAACAGTTAAAACTACAAATTTAAAAGAGCATATGCTTACCCAAGTCGGAGACTAGCTTCTTTACCTTGAGCAGGATGTGCAGAACCTGGGTGATGCTTCTAGGCAAAGGCTGCCATAGGGCCCAAGGCCATTGCCAGGGGGGACCATGCTATAGTTGATTCCCTTCCTCCCTCCTTCTTTTCCCGGGGGGGAGGGTGAAATCAAAGGTGGGAGGTAAAGGGTGACACTCTCTTCTGCTATGAGAGAGATTAGCAGACAACCTCTTGACTCAAGGGAAGGGAGTGGGAGTAAAGAGTGACCAGGGTTCTAAGGAGGAGTTTCAAAACTTCTTAATGATCAATCACAAAACCTCCAGAATCTGCAAACATATTTCTAGCTGTTCTAACTTTTCCCTGTAATCTCTATGAAGGAGGATTCAGGAGTGCAGAGGGAAGGGAGTAAGTAAGCCTCAGGGAACCAAAAAGCAACTACAGTTTTGCCCAATTCCCTAGCACCAAGAGAACAGACAGAATTGGGTATACACTTCCGGATAGGGAGTACGTCTTTGTCCTCTATGCTGTGGAAGGTATACCCAGGTCCATGGCCTCGAACCAACCCAGTGAACTGAGAGCCTGAGAGTGTCAGGCTGAGTGTGAGACAGCCTCATAACTGTCTGCCTGAAAAGCACTGCCCCCCCCCAAAGCTTGGTGCTTGGAGAGCAACAACTCCAACATCAGAGCAAGAAAGGTGGGGGGGGGTGAGGCTTACATACCTTCTAGTCTTGGATAGAGAAGAATTTGGGGTTAGGCAGTTTCCCCATACAGGCCACCAAAATGTTGAGGTTTAGGGGTGCTGGGATCCCTCACGAAAGAATTTGACTCAAGTCTTCTTTCAGCTAAAGGCAAGGTTTATGATAACATCCATTATATTGGGCAGACGCTTAAGGAGTCCGAATGTTAGTGACCTATTGGCTAGATTTTAAGAATCTGAGACTAGTCCATTAATTTCTAAATGATCTCTCCTGGATCTATTTTCCAGGTCAGTTGTTTTTCCAATGAGGTGTTTCACATTGTCTTCTATTTTTTCATTCTTTTGGTTTTCTTTTATAGTGTCTTGATTTCTCATAAAGTCACTAGCTTCCAATTGTTCCATTCTAATTTTTAAGGAAGTATTTTCTTCAGTAAGCTTTTGGACTTTCTTTTCCATTTGGCCAATTTTGCTCTTTAGGGCATTCTTCTCCTCATTGGCTTTTTGGACCTCTTTTGCCATTTGAAATAGTCTATTTTTTTAAGGTGGTATTTTCTTCAGTATTTTGGGTCTCCTTTAGCAAGCTGTTGACTTGTTTTTCGTGATTTTCTTGCATCACTCTCATTTCTCTTCCCAGTTTTTCTTCTACTTCTCTTACTTGTTTCTCAAAATCATTTTTGAGCTCTTCCAGGTCCTGGGACCAATTCATATATTTCTTGGAGGCTTTGGATGTAAGAGTTTTGACTTTGTTGTCTTCTTCTGGTTGTATGTTTCAATCTTCTTTGTCACCAAAGAAAGACTCTATGGTCTGACTTTTTTGTGCAGTTTGCTCATGATCCCAACCAATTACTTGAGTTATAAACTCTTTGTCAAGTTAGGGGTCTGCTTGAAATGTGGAGAACATACTGTTCCAAACTCCGGAGGCTTTGTGCAGCTATTTTCAGAGATATTTCTAGGGACCTGTAAATTTTCAGTTCTTCCAAGGTGGTACAATCAAAGATGAGGTGTTTACTCCTTTCCTGGCCTGTGCTGTGGTGTATGAGTGACCACAAGCATTTTTTTATCCCTTGGAACTGTGAGGAAGATTTCTTCTCCACCACCACTACAAGCTCCACCATGCCAGTGCTCCTCCTCACCCCAGGACAGCCACCCAGAACTCTGACCCCAATCCAAACATGTGCAAAGCAAGAGAATCCTGCCTCAGTACCAGCAAAAAAATCCCTACGTCTCCTTCTGATCAGTCACTTGATTCCCCATCAATCTGTGGGCCAAGAGCTCCTGAAGCAGCCATTGCCCTGGAGCCATGCACTGGAAACAGAGCTGGGATGGAGCTTCTCTCTTATTGCAGTCACAGACTTTTCCTAATGCCCTTCTAACTTGTCTTTGACTTTCGTGGGTTGAGAAGTCTAGAAACTGCCACAGCTGCCTGTGATTCTGTCCTCTGAGCGCTGCTCCAGATTCACTGAGGCCTGTTTTGCCTGTGTGCTCATGCTGAACTGTGTTCCTCTCCCTGCACGGCATGATATACCTTTCAGATCAATCATCCAGGTTGTTTAGGATTGGAAATGTGTTTCACTCAGTCTTTTTGTGGGTTCTGCTGCTTTAGAATTTGTTTAGAACCTTTTTTTACAGGTATTTGTAGGGGTTTGTGGTGAGCTGAAGCAAATCATTGCTTTTACTCCTCCATCTTGGTTCCACCCCCTTGATAATATAAATTTAAAAAAAATTTTTTTTCCTCTGTGAATTGCTATACCTTCATTCTGGAAATTTTGGTATGTCATCTCATCATTACCAAATCCATTTACATGGCTATTTCCATTCAGAAGATGCAATAAGTATTTCTATATTGAAATCCTTTCTTTTCCCTGTCATTTGTAAGACTGTCTACATCCATTTCAAAGTCCAATCTCTCCCCTTCATTGTTTTTGTATTCCTATACCAAAACCAACATTCATATTGAAAGATGAAAGATTACTATCCTTTTTCTGCTCATCAATGGATTGGGTGAGGGTGTATTCCTAACTTCTTTCTACCTCTGATATTTCTTCTTCTAAGTCTTTGATTTTCTTACTATGTGGTCTCACCCACAAAGCACTTATTCATTATAGAAGATTGGGACAGCTAGGTGACACAGTGGATAGGGCACTGGCCCTGGACTCAGGAGAGTCTGATTTCAAATCCAGCTTCAGACACATAACACTCACTAGCTGTGTAACTCTGAACAAGTCACTTAATCCCAACTGCCTCACCAAAAAAAAAAAAAGACAAAAAAGAAATATCATAGAAGATCATTCATGGATTTAATTCAGAGATTATTAATTCAACCTATTCCTTAATCCTTATGAATTTCTCCCAAATCATTCATCCCTTAGAGTTTGTTTGGTTTTTTTTTTTTTTGGTCACTTTATTTTGCTTTTTATACTTGTTTGTACCTAATTATTTTTTATTTTTTAACCATTATAAATATGAAAGATTTCATTTCACTCTGTATTCTTTTCTTTATAATTATACTTACTTACCTTTATTGGATTTTTCTTCTACATTGTGTTTGCAAGATGAATGTACTGGTCACCTCTGATTTCTTTTGCAAGAATGACTCAGATGTCTTCCTTTTGATGAAGTTCTAGCATTTTTCATGGATGATTAGTCTCAACCTTACAGGATAATTTACCATGCAGTGCATCCCTATCTCCTTGATTTGGGGTAATAATACATTTCAATTTCTTTTTTTTTTGTTTTACTATAGATGATAACAGTCCTCAGCAATTCATTTTACCTTCTTTGTAGACAAAGCATTTTCTCTTGAATGCTTACAAAAATTGTTTTTGGAATTGAAATTCAGGAAGGGGAAGGAAGATTCTCATTCTGAAATCTATGGAATTGCATTTATGTTTTCAAAAATTCTTATTGATCCCTTATATTTTTACCTAATCTATATTCTGTGCTGTATTTCAACCCCTATTCCCTTCCTCAGAGCCATTCTGTTGAATAAAAAGTATTAAATATAACAAAAAGCCTGTCAAAAACAATTTTTATTGGTTATTCATTATTCTAAATTCAAGAATTATTCTATTTGGGCCTTCAGAGGGAGAGAGAGAGAGGGAGAGAGAGACAGAGAGAGAGAGTGGGAGGGAGAGAATATGTTTAAACTGGCAAGAGTCCTCTTGTAGCTTTGGACATATCTCACCAACACAGGATGTTTTAATGTAACATTTATAAGAGCTTGAATAAAGGAAAATTTTACAATATGATAAAACATAGTTGTACAGCTAAGGGTCAACATTTTCCTTCATGAAGTAGAACAGCACTCTCTTATCAATTTAGGCACACCCATGGAGAATCAGTTTCCAAAAAACCACTCAAATCCTATTCCTCCCCTCAAGCTCCATTCCTTGCCTCCCACCCACTTCCAGATGACCTGAAGTAATCAAAAAGATTTCTTCCCTCAGATCAATACCCTACCTCATTCAGAGCAAGGATTCTTAATTTTTCATGTGTGTCATAGATCCTTTGGAAGCAGTTGGTAGAGCAAGGAACAAACAGCTGGACCTAGAGTCAGGAGGACTTGAGTTCAAATTCAGCCTAGATACCTATTCAATGTGTGATTCTGGGCAAGTCACTTAAACTCTTTCTGCCTCAGTTTACTCAACTGGAAAAATGAGGATAATAACAGTATCTACATCTGATGTTTGTGAAGATTAAATATGATAATATTTGTAAAGCACTTAACACTATATTTGGTATATAGTTGGCATGTAATAAATACTTATTTCCTTCCTTTGGTGATCTGAAATGTCTGAACCCTTTTTTAGAATAATGTTTTAAAATGAAAAATATATATATACATATACATATATACACATATATATAATGAAATATATAGGATTAAAAAGAAAATAATTATATTAAATACAATTGATATGCATATACATGTGTACATATAAGTATATGGATGTATATATGGATATGCACACATGGATATATGCTACATGTATATACTTATGTCTTTATATGTGCACTGCACATAAATGTGCACATATGTATACACACGTTTACATAAACTTATAGAATGCATATCTGTGCATGTGTATTATATGTGCATAAACATGCATGTATCCATACATTCATTGTGAATCTATGCCATATACATGTTTATACAATCCACACAAAGAAAGGTCTAAGAAAAATAAAGGGAAATTTTCATTGGAGAGTATTGTTTCCTGAGAAATTTGATTAAGAACTGATAGAGTATCTTTAAGGGAAATATGTAAATGACTTTAGAGAAATAATTATTACTCAATATTTTAAGTTACACTAAAAGGGAGATTTAATATACTTCTACTGTTCCTTTTAATAAAGTATAAAGAAAAAAGGGAAGAGGAAAAAAACAGTAAAGTTTTACAAAATAGCATATTAAAAAAAAATCTGTGGTATATGCAGTATCCCACACACATGTTCCCTGTTCCCTCACTTCTCCAAATGGAGAGTAGACATGTTTTTTTGTTTGTTTGTTTGTTTTTGGTGTGTGTGTGTGTGTGTGTGTGTGTGTGTGTGTGTGTGTGCTGAGACTGGTCGTTATAATTATAACTCTGCTGCATTCAATTTTGAGTTTCTCATTGCTGTTCTTTTCATTTTCATTGTGTTCTTTGTTGGTATTATTTTCCTCATTAATCACATACCATTTTAGATCAGTTCATCTAAGTCTTTTCTTGTTTCTCTGTATTCATAATATTTATCAGAGTAACATTCCATTATATTCATGTACCACATGGTCTTAGTCATTCTCAAATTAATAAATATCTACTTTCTTTCTTGCTCTATACTACCATAATATACATTAAAAAAATACATAATATAGTGCACATTGGGCTTTTCTTTTTTCACTGATGTTCTTGGAGAATGTGCCCAGCACCAAAATCTCTGTATCAAAGTATATGGACATTTATTTATTTTCTTTGCATAATTCTAGGTTGATTGTTTTCTTTAATTACTATACCTATTCACAGATCCACCAACCATGCATTTATACAACCATATTTCTGCATCCCCTGTAATATTGACAATTCCATTTTTTGTCAAATTTGTCAATCTGATAGGTGTCAAGTAAAACTGCAAATTTATTTTAAAACATTTCTCTTATTACTACTTATTTGGAACTTCTAGCATATTGTTAATAATTTGCAATTTTCCTTATACAAAACACTTATTTGTATCCTTTCAATATGTATCTGTTGAGAAAATTTTTTTCCTTCCATTTTGAGGCCTTCTGAAGAATCTTTTTGTATTACTTATTGTAGTATGACATCCAATATTTTTAGTTTGTTGGGTGTATTTGTGATGTTTTCTTCTTTATTTTTTTGAGGGGGAAACTTATGATGCCTAAATGATCTCTATGTATTTTATCTTCAGTCACTTATTCTGACTTCTAAGGAATCAATGTGGAGGGGGCAAAGCCAAGATGATGGAGGGAAAGCAGTGACTTGCTTGGGCTCTTCCCCAAACCCCTCTAAATACCTATAAAAAATGGCTCTAAACAAATTTTAAAGCATCAGAAACCACAAAAAGACAGAGTGAAACAAATTTCCAGCCAAAGACAGCCTAGATGGTTGATCAGAAAGGTATATCATGCTGGGTGGGGAGATGAGTGCAGTTCAGTGTGTGCTTGCAGGCCTGGAGCAGGCCTCAGAGGACTGAATCATGGGCAGCTGTGGTGGTTTCTAGACTTCTCAACCCATGAACTCCAAAGACAACTTAGAAGGTCAGTGGGAAAAGTCTGTGACTCCCATGAGATAGGAGCTAGGTTTCAGCCACAAGTCCTGAGTACGGGCTGCGGCTGCCTCCTGAGTTTCCAGCCCACAGACTGAGAGGAAATCCAGCGGCTGATCAGAGGGGGATTGCAAGGATCTCTTTGCCAGTGCTGAGGCAGGAATCTCTTGTGTTGCCCGTGCTTGGATCTGGGTCACAGTTTTGAGGGGCAGTCCTGGGGCGAGGAGGAGTGCTGGCATGATGGAATTGTTGTAGTGCTGGAGAGGAAGCACCTCGCCCCTTATCATACCACCTTGGAATAACTGAAAATTTACAGGTCCCTAGAAGTACCTCTGAAAACAGCAGTACAAACCCCCAAAGCTTGGGACAGTACATTCTCCACATTGGAAGCAGACTCTTACCTTAACAAAGAGTTTAAAACTCAAATAATTGGCTGGCATCATGAGGAAGCAGCGCAGAAAGAGTCAGACTATATTATCCTACTTTTGTGACAAAGAAGATCAAAACATACAACCAGAAGAAGACAACAAAGTCAAAGCTCCTACATCCAAAGCCTACAAGAAAAATATGAATCAGTCTCACTCCTTGGAAGAGCTCAAAAGGGATTTTGAGAAGCGTAAGATAAGTAGAGAAAAAATTGGGAAGAGAAACAAGAGTGATGCAAGAAAATCATGAAAAACAAGGCAACAGCTTGCTAAAGGAGACTCAAAAAAATACTGAAGAAAATAACATCTCAAAAAATAGCCTAACCCAAATGGCAAAAGAGGTCCAAAAAGCCAATGAGGAGAAGAATGCCCTAAAAAGCAAAACTGACCAAATGGAAAAGGAAATCCAAAAGATTACTGAAGAAAATACTTCCTTAAAAATTAGAATAGAGCAATTGGAAGCTAGTGACTTTATGAGAAATCAAGACAATGTAAAACAAATCCAAAAAAAGGAAATATAAGAAAACAATGTGAAATATCTCATTGGAAAAACAACTGACCTGGAAAATAGAACCAGGAGAGAGAATTTAAAAATTATTGGACTCTCTGAAAGCCATGATCACAAAAGGAGCCTAGACATCATCTTTCAAGAAATTATCCAGGAAAACTGCCCTGATATTTTAGAACCAGAGGACAAAATAGAAATTGAAAGAATCCACCAATCTCCTCCTGAAAGAGATTCCCAAAGGAAAACTCCTAGGTATATTGTCGCCAAATTCCAGAGTTCCCAGGTCAAGGAGAAAATATTGCAAGCAGCCAGAAAGAAACAATTCAAATATTGTGGAAACACAATCAGGATAACGCAAGATTTAGCGGCTTCTACATTAAGGGACTACAGGGCATGGAATGTAATATTCCAGAACGCAAAGGAGATAGGATTACAACCAAGAATCATCTACCCAGCAAAACTGAGTATAATTCTTTGGGGGAAAAATGGTCATTCAGTGAAATAGAGGACTTTCAAGCATTCTTGATGAAAAGACCAGAGCTGAATAGAAAATTTGACTTTCAAATACAAGACTCAAGTGGACCATGAAGAGGTAAACAGGAAAGAGAAATCATGAGAGATTTATTAAGGTTGAACTGTTTACATTCCTGCATGGAAAGATGGTATTGGTAACTCATAAGAGTGTTGTCAGTATTAGGGTAGTTGGAGGGAAAGAATTATAAGTATGTATAGATAGATAGATAGATAGATAGATAGATAGATAGATAGGTAGATAGATAGATAGATAGATAGATAGATAGATAGATAGATAGATAGATAGATAGATAGATAGATAGATAGAGGGCACAGGGTGAGTTGAAGATGAAAGGGTCATATCTGGAGAATAAAATTAAGGGGTGAGAGAGGATTATACTAGGAGAAGGAGAAAGGGAGAGGTAGAGTGGGGTAAATAATATCACACAAATAAAAGCAGAAAAGAAAAGGCTCTTATAGTGGAGGGGAAACAGGAGAAGGTGAGAGGGAATGAGTGAATCTTATTCTCATAGGATTTGACTTAAGGAGGGAATAATATACACACTCAATTGGGTATGGAAATCTGTCTTACCCTACAGGAAAATAGGGGGAAAGGGGACAGGAGAGTAGGGGGATGATAGAGAGGAGGGCAGATTGGGAAAGGGGGTAATCAGGAGCAAATACTTCTGAGGAGGGACAAGGTCAAAAGAAAGAATAGAATAAATGGGTGGGATAGCATTAAGGGAAATAGAGTTAGTTTTTCACAGCATGTCTACTATGGAAATGTTTTGCATAAATGTACATGTGTAACTTATATTGAGTTGCTTGCCTTTTCAATGAGGTTGGGTGGGGAGGGAGGAAAGGACAAAATTTGGAACCCAAAGTTTTAAAAACACATGTTTAAAAAAAAGTTTTCACATGCAACTGGGAAATAAGAAATACAAGGAATGAGCTACAGAAATCTATCCTGCCCTACAGGGAAATAGAAGGGAAAGGTGATAAGAGAAGGGGGCGAGAGATAGAAGGGAAGGCAAACTAGGGGGAGGGATATTCAGAATGCATGCTATCTTGGGGTGGGGGGAGGGTGAGATGGGGTGAAAATTTGGAACTCAAAATCTTGTGGAAGTAAATGTTGAAAACTAAAAATATATAAACAAAAAACAAAACAAAACAAAAAAAGGAATCAATGTGTACCTTCAAAACTGTTGTCTTTTACTTTCCATAAACCCATTTGGAGTTTTCTTGGCAAAGATACTGGAGTGGTTTGCCATTTCCTTCTCCAGCTCATTTTACAGATGAGGAAACTGAGGCAAACAGGGTTAAGAGACTTGCCCATGATAACACAGCTAGTAAGTGTCTGAGGACAGATTTGAACTAAGGAAGCTGAGTCCTCCTGACTCTAGACCTAGCACTCTATCCACTGCAACACCTAGCTGCCTTTCTCTTAAAAAAGCATGATGCAAATTTACATTGGTCCTCAAAACAATAAGACTTTCAAGGTGTGTGTTGTGGATGTGCTTCAGTCAGAATGCGTGCTTAAGATTGTTAGACCCCTTCATTATTATTTCAGTAGACTTTATTTTGTGAGGAGATATTTCATTTTTTCCTTCTTTTTTTGTAGTTTCAATTACTATAGATTTGGAACATTTTAATTTAGTTTAAGTTGTGTGATGGGAGAGTTTTGCTAAGAATACATGGATGTTTTGGATGAAAACAAACCATCAAAAGACTAAATGAGTAGGTCAAAAGAGGGGGTAAAACAATCCAAAAATCTTAATTTTCTCAGAGATTTCAATTATTTTCTTTCATGGCCTTTTATAACCCTGAAAAAAAATGAGTATGAAAAAGTTGGAGTATGAATATAATACCATTTTTTTTCACAATATGCCTTTACATCATTAAACAGGTAGATGAAAACTCAGATACTTATAAAAATTTAGATATATTTAAAGAGCCAAGGATTTAATGGAAAGAGATTGGGAATCAAGAGAGCTGGTGCCTAAACATGCCACTATCATTGAATTTCCTCCTTTGAAAAGTTAGAAAGCTGGTCAAGATTTTTTTAACACTTTAATATTTCATTTTCCCCAGTTACATGTAGAAACTATTTTAACAGTCTTCCCAAAATTTTGGCTTCCAAATTCTTTCTCTCCCACCCCTCCTTATTGAGAAGGCAAGCAATTTGACATGGGTTATACATGCATGGTCAGGTAAAATGCATTTAAATGTATATTATGCTGTAAAAAAAACAAAACAAAACAAAAACAAACAACAATACTCAAGAAAATTAATAAAGAAAAAGTATCTTCAATCTGCATTAAAGCTCCACCATTTCTTTTTCTAGAGATAGCATTTTTCATCAGAAGTCCTTCAGAAATGTCTTGCATCATTGTACTGCTGAGAATAGTAAGTTATTCACAGTAGATCATAATACCATGTTACTATTACTATAAGTACAGTGTTCTCCTGGTTCTCATCATTAGACTTTGCATCAGTTCATGTAAGGCTTTCCAGGTTTTTCTGAGAGCATCCTGCTAGTTATTTCTTATAGTGCAATCATATACAACAACTTGTTCAACTCTTCCCTAATTGATGGACATCCCCTTTTTTTCCAATTCTTTGCCACCACTAAAAGAATTGCTATAAATATTTTTATACATATAGGTCCTTTTCATTTTTTTTAAATCTCTTTGGGATAGAGACCTAGTAGTGTAGTGGTATTGCTTGGTCAAAGGGTATGCATAGTTTTGTAGCCCTTTGGGCATAGTTCCAAATTGTTCCCCAGAATGTTTGAATCAGTATACAACTTGCCCATCAGTGCATTAATGTATTAATTTTTACACATCCCCTCCAACATTTGTTGTTTTACTTTTCTGTCATATTAGTTAATATGATAAGTGTGTGATAGTAGCTCAGAGTTGTTTTGATTTGTATTTCTCTAACCAATAGTGATTTAGAGCATTTTTTTCACATGATTATATTTTTGATTGCTTTAATTACATTGTCTAAAAACTGACTATTTATATCCTTTGGCCATTTATCAATTGAAGAATGGCTTTTATTTCTGTAAACTTGACTTAATTTTCTATATATTTGAGAAATGAGGTCTTTTTCAGAGAAACTTGCTGCAATTTTTTTTCACAGTAATGATTATCAACTATGTGCTCCCCCCCCATTTATCCTACTCTCTCTCTCCTTTCACCCTGTCCATTGTCAAAAGTGTTTTGCTTCTTTTACCTCCCCCAATCTTTCCTCCCTTCTATCAATCCCCCTCTTCTCTTACCCCATTCCCCTCCTACTTTCTTGTAAAGTAAGATCAAATTTATTTTTTTTAAAGACCTTTCCAGCTTAAACATTCTATAGTTGGTATTGGTATGGTTGGTGTGGTGGTCTCTACAACGCAATGAAAAGAGGCAGTAGCAAATATAAGACTGGGCTCAGAGCCATCAAGATCTTGTTTCAAGTCTCACCTCTGACAGATACTTCCTCTTTTATCCTGAGCTAGTCTCCAAGCTCCTGGCAACCCTCTAAGATTCTGCTTCTCAAATCTTGGGCCTCACAACAACTTTATACTCTTAATTATTGATAATCCACCCAAAGAGCTTTTATTTGTGGGTTATACCCATATTGGCTATATTAGACATTAAAACACCTTAGTATTATAATGAAAATAATCTTGACCTTGTGGATACTTGGAAAAGGTCTCAGGGACCTCCCAGGGGGTCATCAGATCCCACACTTTGAAAACTGCTGCTCTAAGAGTATAAGTTAAGGAGCTTTTGTAGTTAGGCCTTGATAGAGAAAGTTTTCTCGCAGAAAATTCCCTATGCAAGTGAAATAATGAAATAATCATAAAACAAAAGAAAACAAAAAAACTCAATGATATAGATAACTAGAAATATACATATAACTGACTGCATTTTTCATTATTATCTAGATTTTTGACTTTATTTAGGCTTCAATTTAGTCTATGCAAATTAAATAGTTCGAGGTGGAAAAAATGAAACAACTGAACTTTTACTTTGAGTCCAATGGACTATTTTGGTAACTGATTGTATTCTGTCAAATTAGTACTGAGTAAATATCATATCACTTCCTTTGCTTTCTTTCCTTTATTTTTCTTTAGAGTATTGCATGTATATGTAACTGTTGACTTCTGTTATATTGTTTTTTATGTATATTTAATTTAACATTGTCATTTCATTTTCTTTTTTTCATGAATTAATTTATTTATTTTCAGTTTTGAACATTCACTTCCACAAGATTTTGAATTCCAATTTTCTCCCCATCTCGTCTCTCCCCCCAACCCAAGATGGCATGCATTCTGAGTACCCCTTCTCCTAATCTGCCCTCCTTTCTATCTCTCCCCACTTTCTCTTATTCCATTTCCCTTCAATTTTCTTATAGGGCAGGATAGATTTCTATACCCCATTTCCTGTATATCTTATTTCCCAGTTCCATGTGAAAGCAATTTGTTTTAAACTTTTGTTTTTAAAACTTTGGGTTCCAAATTTTCTCCCTTCCTCCCTCCTCACCCACCCTTATTGAGAAGGCAAGCAACTCAATACAGGTTATACATGAGTAGCCATGCAAAACATCCATAGTAGTCATGTTGTGAAAAAACTAAGTATATTTCCCTTAATCCTATCCTGCCCCCATTTATTGTGTTTTCTCTTTTGACCCTGTCCCTCCTTAGAAGTGTTTGTTTCTGATTACCCCCTCCCCCAATTTGCCCTTCCCTCTATCATTCTCCTGCTCTCTTGTCCCCTTCCCTTCCTTTTTTCTTGTGGGGTAAGATAGATTTCCATACCCAATTGAGTGTGTATGTTATTCTTTTCTTTAGTCAAATCCAATGAGAATAAGATTCACTCATTCCTTCTCACCTTCCCCCATTTCCCCTCCACTGTAAAAGCCTTTTCTTGTTTTTTTTATGTGAGATAATTTACCCCATTCTACCTCATATACACCTCTATAGGGGTATATATATATGTGTGTGTGTGTGTGTGTGTATATGTATATGCATATATATGTATATATACATATATATGTATATACATATATATATACATATATACACATGCATATAATTTTCCTTCCAACTACTCTAATACTGACAAAGGACTCAGGAGTTACAAATATCATCTTTCCATGCAGAATGTAAATAGTTCAACCTTAATAAGTCTCTTATGATTTCTCTTTACTTTTTACTTTTTTATGCTGCTCTTGAGTCTTGTATTTGAAAGTCAAATTTTCTATTCAGCTTTGGTCTTTTCATCAAGAATGCTAGAAAGTCCCCTATTTCACTGAATGGCCATTTTTTCCCCTGAAGAATTTTACTCAGTTTTGCTGGGAGGTGATTCTTGTTTGTAATCCTATCTCCTTTGCCCTCCAGTTGCTTAATGTAGAAGTTGCTAAATCTTGTTATCCTGATTGTGTTTCCACAATATTTAAATTGTTTCTTTCTGGCTGCTTGCAATATTTTCTCCTTGACCTGGGAACTCTGGAATTTGGCTACAATATTCCTAGGAGTTTTCCTTTGGGTATCTCTTTCAGGAGGTGATTGTTGGATTCTTTCCATTGATATTTTGCCCTCTGGTTTTAAAATATCAGGGCAGTTTCCCTTGATAATTTCTTTAAAGATGATATCTAAGCTCTTTTTTTTTGATCATGGCTTTCAGATAGTCGAATAATTTTTAAATTATCTCCCCTGAATCTATTTTCCAGATCAGTTGTTTTTTTCCAATGAGATATTTCATGTTGTTATCTATTTTTTTTCATTTTTTTGGGTTTGTTTTACATTGTCTTGATTTCTCATAAAGTCACTAGCTTTCAATTTTTCCATTCTAATTTTTAAGGAAGTATTTTCTTCAGTAAGCTTTTGGACTTCCTTTTCCATTTGGCCAATTTTGCTTTTTAGGGCATTCTTCTCCTCATTGGCTTTTTGGACCTCTTTGCCATTTGAGTTAGGCTATTTTTTTAAGATGTTATTTTCTTCAGTATTTTTTTGGGTCTCCTTTAGCAAGCTGTTGACTTGTTTTTCATGATTTTCTTGCATCACTCAGTTTTTCCTCTACTTCTCTTACTTGCTTCTCAAAATTATTTTTGAGCTCTTCCATGGCCTGGGACTAATTCATATTTTTCTTGGAGGCTTTGAATGTACGAGCTTTGACTTTGTTGTCTTCTTCTGGTTGTATGTTTTGATCTTCTTTGTCACCAAAATAAGATTCTATGGTCTGACTCTTTTTGTGTTGCTTAGTCATGCTCCCAGTCAATTACTTGAGTTATGAACTCTTTGTTAAGTTAGGGGCCTGCTTCCAGAGTGGAAAATATACTGTCCTTAGCTTCGGGGGTTTTGTGCAGCTGTTTTCAGAGATTCTTCTAGGAACCTGTAAATTTTCAGTTCTCCCAAGGTGCTATGATCAAGGGTGAGGTGTTTACTCCTTTCCTGGCCTGTGCTCTGGTCTATGAGTGGCCACAAACACTCTTTTCTGTCTTGGAACTGTAAGGAAGATTCTCTCTCCACAGCCACTACAAGTTCCACTATACCAGTGCTCCTCCTCGCCCTAGCACCGCCACCCAGAACTGTGACCCAGATCCAAGCATGGGCAAAGCAAAAGAATCCTGCAGCAGCAAAGAGATCCCTGCAATCCTCCTCTGATCAGCCACTTGATTCCCCCTCAGTTTCTGGGCCAATAACTCCAGAGGCAGCAGCTGCCCCAGGGCCACACTCAGGAAGTGGGACTGAGACCTGGCTTCTCTGTCACTGCAGGCACAGACTTTTTCTACTGCCCTTCTAAGTTGTCTTTGGCATTTGTGGGTTGAGAAGTCTGGAAACCACCACATTTGCCCATAATTCAGTCCTCTGAGGCTTGCTCCAGGTTCGCTGAGGCCTGCCTTGCCTGCATAACCCACACCAAATTGCGTTCCTGTCCCAGCCCGGTGCAATATGCCTTTATGATCAACCACCCAGATTGTCCTGGGCTGGAAATTTATTTCATTCTGTCTTTTTGTGGGTTCTGCTGCTTTAGAATTTGTTTAGAGCCATTTTTTTTACAGGTATTTGGAGGAGTTTGGGGGAGAGCTCAAGCAGGTCACTGCTTTTACTCCACCATCTTGGCTCCATCTCCTGTTGTCATTTCATTTTCCAAAAAGGACTATGCATCCAGACACAAAATACTGTCAACAATATGTCTTAATTCCATTGATCTGTATACTTGGTATTTCAAAGAAAAATAGACAATCCCAAAACATTAAAATTCAAGTAATTTTCCTAGAGATCATTTGGTGCAAACTCTTCATTTGATAGGAAAAACTGAGTCTTTGAGAGGGGAATTGAATTGCCCAAGGGCACATAGCTGGGGTGTATCAGTTATTTGCAATTTTGAACAAATGTAACTTAATTTACCATTTTTAGAGGCCTAATTTAGGACCTCCAATAGAACATAAGCTTCCCCACAGAATAAAAACTGGATGCTTCTGATTGAATAAAATGTTTTTTTTTAATTTTTGCAAAAAATAAAAAAAAAACAGTGCAACTAATATTAGAAGAAAAATGGTTATCTGGGAAAACCAATCTTTGCAACAAGTATCTCTGATATGGTCTCACTGAATTTATATGATTAAGAACCATTCTGCAAAGAATATAAGCAAAAAGTTCTTAAGAAAAAAATCCAAGTTATCAATAGTCATATAAAATATTCCTAATTACTAATAATTAGAAAAATGCAAGTTAAAGCAGCACTGAAGTTTGACTTCATACCCATCCAACATTGTTGAAATTGACAAAAGAAAAGAAGAGAGAGAAACCTGATAAATATCCATTGTACTGAAAAAGACCAAGTAACCCTACAAGCCTGAGAGAAACAGGCCAACTGATTATGAGTATAGTTTTCTGAAGTTATGGTAGGGTAATGAATTTGTTGAAGATAGGGACTGCTTCATTTTTGCCTTTGAATCTTCTGTACATAATCTTGTTCCTAGAAGGCTCTAAATAAATCTTCACTGAGCTGTTTTTGGCTTCCTCTCCCCTTCTACCCTCCACCGCAGTACTTAGCACAGTGTCTAGCACATAGTAGGTTCTTGATAAATGCTTATCAAATGACTAACTGAATCAGACCACTCACCTCTACCAGCCTCAGAGAAACATGTTCCTTGATTATAAGTTCAGATAATTGAAGTTATGGTATAACATTTAAGTTCCTTGAGGCTAGGGACTGTTTCATTTTGGTTTTAATATTGCCATACATAGCACAGTACCTGACATATAGTAGGAATTTAATAAATGTTAGTTGATTTATTTTTCAATTTCAAAATTGTCAAATTATTTTCACTGAACTTGAGAAAACCATTACCATGAGGAACTCCCTGTGTCAGCCTGGCAGAAATGGAGGAGAAGGAGGAGGAGGAAGAAGCCATAGCCTATAAACCATTTCACTGTTTTCCTAACTTGTAATACTGTTTTTAGCAGTAGTATACAGACTTTCTCTCTCTTTTTACAAATAACTTGAAAAAGAAAAGCAGGGTATCCACGTAAATGCTAAACTCCAGGTATCGTGCGCTATGCATCACATGACTAGAGATACTGAGCATTAGTGTCAAGGCAACTGTAATAGAGATGCTGTTCTTTAATGATATCTTTTCCACTTGTCCAATTATACTGAGGAATGAGGAACAGAGTACGTCACATATAGGATAGGTCCCTCTGAAACAAAGCTGTGATTTGTGATGCAGAGCAGAAGTAGATCATGTCTCTGCGGCAGGTGTGCGAGTATGCATGTGTGTGTGTGTGTATGTATGTGTGTGTGTGTGTGTGTGTATGTGTGTGTGTGTGTGTGTTTAAGCTGATTCACTATGATAGAAAATAAATAATAGGCAACCCTGTCATTCCTATCTCACTAATGAGAAATTCTGCTAAGAAAGCAAGAGTTCCCTTCATTATTTGATAATTTTCTAGCTGACAGTTTCTCCAGCAGTCCCAATGTGAAAATGCTACAAAACATTGACTTTTTCCCTCACTAATCAGGCTTGGAAGAGGGGCAGATTTAACAAAACATTAATATACTCTGACACATTTCCCAACTATCCTCTAGGGTTACCAATGAGTGCCAAGACTATCTGCTAAATTTGATGCAAAGAGTTAAGTTTTCACCTAACATGCTGGAAAACAGCTATGTTGTAATGTAGTTTGCCATTGAGCAGCATTTATATGAGCATTTGTCTATCCTACATCTTTTTCAAGTGGATTTATTTATTGCTATACCACAAGGACATTCTCAGAAGACAGTTACCCAAAGAGAAGTTTCACTGTATGAACTTATGATTTTTTTTTTCTGTGTAGGTTTGGGTTTGCAAGCTTACCACTCAAGTGACTATTTATTTGCTTTTCTATACTTTGCAATTGGGCTACATTATCATATAGTAAGCCATGTTGATTGTGGTCTTAATCTCTGAACATAGGTATAGGTAAGCAAACAAATAAGAAAGAGTATAGTGTTTCACTTAGTTGTCATTTTTAAAATGAGTATTTTATATGTAGCTTTATTAACACAGCTAAAAAGGAAGCCAAGAACACCTGGCTCATATCATGCCGTTGACACATGCTGGTTGTGTAACATTAGAAAAGTCACATGCCTTTCAATGCTGTAGACAACTCTCTAAGACTAAGTTTCAGGGAAGGTAATGATCTGCATTGGTAGAAGGAATTTCCCCACCCAGGAATCCCCTATTGGAAAGAAATCAAAGGTATAGTCTATATTCCTATACCTAAGAATGAAACATTTTAAACAGAAATGAAATTGTATTACCACCTACTCCAAGTACTATGTTATAAAGAAAGTTTGCATTTTGGGGAGAAATCTTGTATCAAATCTAAGAGTGTTCTGGAGCCTGTTCATACTAGATTGAGAAATCTGATGGTTAAAATTTTACAACTGATTGTAAATTTTAGCATGAGTATTTACAGTTCAGAAACAGGCAAAATGCTCCAAATCAGGGCTGATATGCTATCTGTTTATTGTCTAGATTTAAGCAAGTGATAGAGGAAAGGTTAATGATGCAGATTAAATTTAAAGTGTGTTGTATGTACACCTCCCCCCCCGCACCCCAAGAGCTGATTGTTAAATTTTTAGCTGCATACCACTAACTAAATCCCACACATTATATTTTTTTTGGCCATCCATGTTTCTGCATATTTGGATGGAGATGTAAGCTTATGAGGAATAGTTTTCTATCTTATCTCAAATAGCCTTCAATGGCAAAGTACAACAGCTAGGAATTCTCCCAATATGCTTCTAATCTTCCAACTTGAATATTCCTTTTCTTTCATTTTATCCTCTTGATAGCTCTGGAAGGAAGATGTCATCCACTGTTACTCTTTGCTAAACAGTCCCATCTAAGATGATAACCCAAAGTCAAACTAAAAAGCCTTAAAAATATGGCATTATATTTTGAATCTTTGCAATTTTGCAATTCCCCATGAGTTCTGTTTTTGTTTGTTTGGTTTTACTTATTTATATTAACATACATAGGAGCTATGATTGCCTCAGAATGAGAAACTCCAAGTGTGGATGCTCATACCAACAGAGATCATATTCATTACCAAGTCTATGTTTGGATAAATAAGTCTAAGGGAGTTCCCTGAAGCATATAAAGTTTTGAACTTAATCTAGGTTTGCAAAAGTGTTAAGTGTCAAAGGGAGGACATGAAACCAAGTCCACCTGACTCCAATCTCAGAATGCTGTCTACTGACAAGCTGCTCCTACACTGTCATTGAAATGAAGAAGTTTTCTTCTCCACTCCACACCCCATTCTTGTGTCTTTAGTAGATTCATGATATCAATAGAAACAAAATGGCTTGGTAATTATTTTCTGTTACAAATTAATTCCATTCCTTTCTATGTTGAGGGAAAAGAGGAAGAAATTGAATTATATTTTTATTTCATCCTATTTTTTAAATTCACTGAATCTTTTGAATATCTGAATAAATTTATTTTCTTGTTAATATAATCTATTTTATTGATGATTTTTGTCTGTACATCACAGTCATTTTGGGGGAAAACAAAAGTTCCCATTCCCTTCTAAAATGACTCTCTCCTCTCCCTTATGATAATCAACCAACAAAAATATTCAATGCAGTAAGAAGTTCTGCTTATTTCATCAGCAGCATTTATGTAGTCCTTCAAGGTTCACAAAGCATTTTTACCAATATCTCATTTTATCCTTACAATAGTTTTGGGAGGAAGATGATGTTATTATCTCATTTTTCAGATAAGGAAACTGAAGGGGTTAAGTGGTGTGTCCTTTGTGATTTAACTTGTAAGTGTCTAAAACCAGATTTCAACTCAGGTCTTCCAAACTCTAGTTTCAGCACTCTCTCTACTGCACCATCTAGCTGACTAAATTCTGAATCCATTTATACAACTCATTCCATGTTTCTCTGATTCATTATTTCCTAGTGCAAAACATTACATTCATAAGATCACAAATTTAGAACTGGAAGGGAGGTTGAAGGCCATTGTGTTTAGCCCCCTCATAATTTCTTCAGCCATTTATCTACAGATGAATACCTACTTTATTTCCAGTTCCAGTTCCACATCAAAAATTTCACCTTGTTTCTTTTCTTTTTTAAATTTCCTTAGAATGTATGCCTAGTAGTGGCATTAATGGATCAAAGCTTATAGAAAGTTTAGTCATTTTACTTGACTTGTTAACATTTTAACAAAAGGTAAGCAACTTTAGAATCTTTTTCTTTTCTTCCAGTCTCTTAGAATTTGAAACATATAGCAATCTGTCCTCCCAACACAATTTCTGTCACATAGCACTCTTTAATATTTTAGAAAAATTAGGGTATTGTCCAGGTTAACTCTTCTTATTTGGGCATAGTGTTATCTATTAATGCTGTAAATTTCCCACTTTTTCCAAATATATATACATATATACATACATGTATATATAAATATATACACATATATACATATAAATACACACAAATGCATATATGTGTGTATGTGTGTACAAACACATACACACACATATGTACATGTTCAAATTCTTCTACATCCTTCCAAGACTCAGGTCAAGCTGTATCCTGTCTATGGGCCTTTTTTTATTTATCAACTAGAAGTTACCAGTCTCACCTTGAAACACTTTAGAAAACTTAAAACATGATATCGGTGCTAGTTATTACACATGTATATGCACAAATATACATTTATTTGCATGTACATTTATGGCCAAAAACTCAGAGGATCTTCCCCTCCCAGATTGTTTGTTTTATTTTTGTTGTTGCTGTTGTTGTTTTTGGCCAGGTAAAAAGAGCATTCTTTCTCTGCCTTATTTCTTATTAAGCTTTAATCACTTAATAGGCTTTTCCTCAATCAAACTGAGACCTGTTAAAGACCATAACTTGAAAAGGCCAAGGTCTCCCACTGCATCCTGGGCCACCTCCAGTTTTCCTGATGTACAGCTGAACACTAGATCCAAATGGATCCAGAGGAGAAAGTTAGGTTGGTGACTCTGCACAGCCCTCCCTCACTTAAATCCAAATTCACTTGCATGTCATGGCATCACCTCCCTGATGTCATAGTCCTCTTCGAGAACAAAGGACAAACAGTGGCAGCAACATATATACATATATACATATACATATACATATACATATACATTTGCATTTACATACACACATATAGTCTTTCTCTACCATCAATGTCTAGTATGTGTTACATATTGTATATATTCAAAGCCTGCTAAATAGATGATTAAAATGGCTACAATATTTTATCATAAAATATGATAAAAATATGTTATACTGACATCTTAAGCCATTTATATATAATGGGTTTTGGCACATGTATAAAGTAACTCAGTTTCTATGGCACCACGTAGAAAAGGCTAGGAAGAATGATGGAGTCTAACCTGCTAGCCACTTCCCAAATTTTTATTTAAAAATTTTTGGAATGTTACACAAAATTTAAATATTATATTCTCATTAGGGAACAAAAAGTCTCATGCAGTTTGATATTTCTCTTTGTTACAAATACCCTACTCCTCATTTAGCAATGATGGCACCTTCTATGAGAAGCTTCAAAATTAGAAATGCTATAAACATATCCCAAAATGTTTGACGATAACCAGCCAAACTGTTTCTGATTACTACTCTCAGTTGGGCCATATTCTTATGTAATAAAGGAAACAGGCAATTACTAAGACAGCTAGCTCTAAATGAGTACAGCCAGAAGCAAATTTGAACAAATGACTAATTATCAAATGGCTCTAGTTTTGTTTATTAGTATTCTGAGTCTTTAAAAAAATGTGTCTCTATTCTTTTTTCTCATTTTGATGATTTCTTCTTTACTACTGATTTTAGTATTGTTTAATTGATTGTTTTTGAGACTTTTGTCCACTTCATAACACAGAGATGTATGTGTTTCTCTGTTTTCCCTGTGTTCCCTAAATTTTGGTATATATTCTTGTTGTTATCACTCATTGTTTCTAATTATCTTTTACCCTTCTGTCACTGCCTAGCAACTCTGTGCAAATTTCTGACACCAAGTCCCCCTTTTCTTCTTACATTTGCTCATGCATATTCCCCAAAGAGTGAGTTGTCTAGGGTCAATTTAGAAAGGAAAAAAAGGATGAAAAATCAGAAATGCTATACATAGATTAAACAAGTAGCAATTTATTCAGCTTAAAAACAACAACAACAACAAAAAGCTACTTTGTTCCAATACAGGTTACTATCTATTGTTTTTACATCTGATTTATTTTGGTATAGTCCGCTGGCCAAGCTTGGCTGTTGATACTGCCTATGACAAAAGTACTTGACCTCTGTGTCACGGATGCCATTGACAGTTTGGTGAAACTTACATATACCTTCTCAGAATAATGTTTTGAATACATAAAATATAATACATAGGATTATAAAGGAAATCAATTACATTGAAATATAGTTATCAAGCTATTTAAAAATCGAATCCATGGGACTCAAGTTAAGAGACCCATTAATTCTAGCAACTTCCTGGATTTTCCTTCATAATCTGTCCATTAACTCTAAAGCACAGAAGGAGAATAAGTAATATCCAGGTATCTGGAATAAGTTTTTTTTTTCCTTTTCTGTTTTGTTCTGTTTTAAAAACCCCTGGACTTTTCTGAGACAAAATATAATCTAGCATATCTGTTTTAGGAAGCTATTGTGTGCAAGGCATTGAGATTTCAAAATAGAGACACAAAACCTAACTAAAAAAAAAAAAGAAAGAAAGAAAGAAAAAAGAAAAGAAAAGGTATTGTTTTCAAGGAGCTTATATTTTCTTTAAAAAATGGTGTAGCAGGTAAACTGATAAGTATGTGTAAATGGTATGTAAATTAATACAAAGTTTGTGCATAAAATTAAGAATGAGAGAGACAAGAGACAGATGTAGGGAAGGAGAAAAAGAGAAGCACACAGAGGGAGCACTATAAATGAGTAGGGGTGGGAGTAAGAAGCATGGCATTATATCCCACCCGTTCCCATTGCCTTGTCTCAGCTTTGGGTAAAAAATTATGAAACTTAATATACAAATATTGTATTCAGGCTCCTGGGCAGCTATGTGGTTTGGTGGATAGAACACCAAGTCTGGAATCAGGAAGACCTAAGTTCAAATTCAATCTCATACACTTATTAGCTGTGTGACCCTAACTGAGTCACTAACCTTGTTTGCCTCAGTTTCCTCATCTGTAAAATGAGCTGAAAAAGGAAATGGCAAAACACTCCAGTATCCATATCAAGAAAACCCCAAATCAGGTCATGAAGAATAGGACACTATTGAAACAATTGAACAACAACATTCAGGCTCCTGTTAAATATGGACAACAAAACAACTGTAATTCACTGGGTTGTGTTCACCTTGATCTGCATAGATAGAAATAAGACAAAAGAGATAAAAAACAATTTGGAGTGCTTTACTGCTCCTGTCCTTTTCTGAACAGAAATCTATAAAACAATAAATAAACTGCCAAGTTAAATATAGCTTAGCCCTGTCTTTCATATTCCCTATGGTGTATTTAGGAAGAAAGAGGCTTAATTCCTATTGAGTTTTTCATACAAATTTAGTAAAAAGCCCTATAAATCTTAGGTTGACTGAATGCTATTTTTCCATCTGCCTGAGCAGACTATCGCTCATGTTTGTGTTGAGGTGGGGGTGTTGAGTGAGGGGAAGCTTGTCTGCTTTTACCAGGAGAATTAGGAAACAAGTTTTGTGGTGCATAATTATGAAAGATGGACTATTAGTATATTCAAGGAGAAAAACTAAAAATAGTTGAGGTTTCAGAAGGGCATGCATATCTTCACCTGCAATTTGGACAAAGCCTGAATAAGTAGAGTACATCACTTGTATTAAACCACAGAATAAAGGATGAAAGACAAGTAGTTAGAACTCATTATTTTTTCCCTTCCCAGATAATAGAACATGTCTGCTAAATCACTTAATAAAGTATGGTTAATATAGAGAACAGAGTTAACATTCTAACATGACAGTGATTTGAAATATTCATTTTAAATGTAATACTTGTCTTTCATTAAAAAAGAAAAACAGAAAGAAAACCATTTTGGTTTTGATTTCCCTGGTGTAAAAGTGACATGGAACTAATTCAACTAAGCTTAGTTTCTGTTAAGTCATAGAGTTTTTGATAGGCTATGGAGGTCCATAAGGAACCATGATTTTATAGGAATGGTCAAATTTCTTTTCATTTAATGGAGTAACTAAGAAAGGCAGTATATCATGCTTTCATTGTCTTTCAGTTAGAAAGATTAATGTTCAAGTCATGCTTTTGACATGTACTAGCTATAGGAGCATGGATAAGTAATAATTTCTCAGTGCTCCAGTTAACTTAACACTAAGTTCCGAATGAGTTGCTTTGGTGTTTGAATGGAGGCAATTTCTCCATTGTAGATTGCCTATTTAAATGAACTAATATATTTGGATGCCCTTCTCCTAGTAAAATAGTGCTAGAGATAAGCCTAGGGGTTGGTGGGTGGGAGATAGATAAAAGGAAGTCAAGAGGAAAGAATCATACCAGAAAAATGAACAGAATAACATGCAAATCAATTAAGATAATTTGAAAAGCATTTCCAAAGATGATTGAATAATTGTTCAGGGTACCTAGTTCTGGGTGAAAATTAATTAAGGATAGAAATTTGGCTCTGCCGAATAATAAATGCTTATTGAATGAATGCCAGCATTTCTAAAAACTGGGTGAGTTAAAGTATTATCAAGTAAACCACATCAAAGAAATATTTATAAAGCATTTTCTATGTAATAGGTATTTTAAGTATATTTTTTAAAGAGTTAACTCCAAAAGGTTAACGTTCTGCACATGAAGAAAGAAAACAGGTCTCTGAATTTTAGATATTAAATTTTCCCCACAAATTGAACTCGTGTTGGTCATTATTCTCTCCCAAACTCTAAGTGAAACCTTGCATCCTTTCATTCAGAGGTGATTGCACTTGTCTGACTAAAGAAGGGAGTTAGTTATTTGCAAAGCAAACTTATTAAGCTTTCAGTAAGATCTTATTCCTGAAGTTTGCAGAATTGAACATTTGAGTGGGGGGATCTTCTGGTTTGCTTTCCAATCAAAATCATGATTACTTTTTTTTTTAGCATAAATTAGTTTATTAACTTCTTTATTTTTTATATACTGGAACTAGCTTTGCTGCAACTAACAGACTTTATCAGATCAGGAGTGGTTGGCAAGCAGCACTTCTAATATTAACCATGATCTTTCCTAATACATAACAAGACTAATATTCCCCATAACTCAATAGGTAGAGAATAGCAGAGCTCCTGCCTCAGGAAAGTGGTGCAGCTATGTTTGTTACTATGGAAACTGCCCTCAGCAAAATAGTTGGCACAGGAATGTTCTTTACCAAGATCTATTACCTCCTGTGGCAGGAGCTTCATATGTTTTGTTCTCCCCCACCCCCACTCCTTTTTCAAATTGGAAACATCTCAAACCAAGTCTAAAGAGAATCTGAAAGAAATCTAAGCTATGCTTCTTTTATGTATATATCTAATATATTGGGATTAAAAAAAAACTTTAAGATAAGAGAGAGTAACAGTGATAGGAGTAGGAATCTATAAATGTCTCTTCTGTGGCATCAGAGATGGGAAAACTAATCAGATATGCCTTACCAAGAGTCATTCTTCCATATAAAAACCCTTACTTGCATCAAATAGCAACCCTGAGGTGGAGTTTTTGAAAGCCTTGAACACATTTCTCTGGTTACTATTGTTGTTGCTGTTTGCTTTCATTTTTGAAGAGGACCATGACATCAGGAAGGTGATGCCATGACTTGCAAGTGAATAGGATTTAAAAGAAGTAGGGCAGTGAAAAGTCGTAAGCCTCACTCTCTCTTCAGGAGTAAGGTCCAATGGCAAGATACAGATGGCCCCCATGGCATTGGGAGACTTGGGATTGAGCCAATACCTATTCAGTGATTAAGGCTCCATAAGAAAAGAGGCAAGGAATGGCCTCTTTGACCTAATGAAACAACAACAACAACAACAACAAAATCAATATGGGAGGGGAAGACCCTCAAGGTTTCTGGCCAAAACAGAAACAATTGTTATTTACATTCACTCTGAAACAATGACCACTAAGTGGGGCTTGGGTTGGGACCAATTGCTGGCCAATCAATGAGAGCCATGGTGAATTCAGTTTAAAGCATGGTCCTCGAGAAAGAAATCTAGCCCTTAAACCTCCAAGTTATCTTTCTAGGTTTCAGTCATCCAAATTTACATTCCTTTTGGCAGAGCCCAGGCAGATAAGGGTATGATACCCTATGTGGACCAAGGGAAGGGGAGAGGAGGGGAGAGGAGGGGAAAAAGGGAAGAAGGAAGGAAGGAAGGCGCTGAGTTGCCTAACTGGAACTGGCCAGTTCGGTCCCCAGTTGGGGAGCTCATGCTACTCATGGCTATTGTTTGTCCTTCATTCTCAAAGAAGACTATAGCATTGATGGGGTTGGAATCTGAGCCCCACAAAAGAAAAGCTCTGACCCTGATGGGATTGGAATCTGAGCCCCAGAAAGGAAAAATTCTGGCCCCAGAACATTTCCCACCCTTGGTAATTCTATTACCTCATGGACTCTGTACTTTCCCACATGGCCAAATCTCTGGTGGCTATGGTCCCATCAACTGGTCTTTCATTGTAGCTGCACTCAATCTCCCCTCTATTGTCTTGCCTTCCTATGGGCCCAGGCCACTTCTCATCCTTGGTCCCACCTAGGCTCCATTTCCCACCCTTGAGAATTCTATTACCTCACAGACTATGTGGCCACTCTCACACGGTCTTTCTGTATATAAGGTCCATCTTGTCTCTATTAAGACGCTCAGATTTTTACAATTTAGCCATTAGCCCATAGATGCTCAGACTCCTTAAGAGTCTAGCTAATATGGTGAATCTTCAATAAACTTTGTTTTTGCTGCAAGAAGGCTTGGGTCGAATTCTTTCGGGCAGGACCCGGGTATAGTGATTTTGGGATGCCAGGACCCCTAACCTCTAGATCGCATCAGCATCAGGAAACTGATGCAAGTCACCAGTCTCACTTTCTACTCTGGAGTCATCTGGATCCAATGGCAAGGTATAGATCAGGACAACTGTAGAGTTTCTGAAAGCCTTGAACACATTCCTTCTATACTAAATCAGAAGGAGTGAGAGTTTCAAGCATAGAAAGTAGGCTAACATAGGATGAGAGCTGACCTGACTGTCTGAAGTCACTCAGTCCTGATGGGTTAAAGGTTCTGATGATGTCCATAGTTACAGTGTACCCTCAGTTTCTCATATTGTGTCTTCTGGAACATGAGTTAAAACATGACCTTTAATTGCCTTCTGCTTTCAGGTTGCTATATGTACTTTTTTTTTTTTTTACTATTTTATTTGCAAGTCTTTAAAACCAAAGACTGAGTTAGTTACTATTATGTACAAAATATATTTCAGTCCTGCTGTTGAAATGATAGGGCCAAGACCAAGAGATTAAATGTCTTAGGCATTGGGACTGATCGGGCTGCATGGCCTTAATGATTTTAAGTGTAAATATAACCTTTAATCATGGAGCCCCAAATCAGGGAAATGCTAACTACCTTTTTTAGGCAGTTGTACACAAACTGGTATCAATAAATGAGTAAGTCTTTGCCGTTCACCTGCTTACATTTAATTTTCATATTTGGAGTACAAGGTAGTTGGTAGTTGGTAGTTAAGTAACATCAGTTCCTTCAGGAGGACTTAACCAGGCCAGAGAGCTAAAAATGTATTCTCTGCTAAGGCTTTCAATCATTTACTGTATATATAGCTTTTATTTACTGATTTCCACACACACACATATATGCATACATACCTAGTCTTTTTGTGAAGATTCCTAATAAAGGAAAGTCTATTCACTTCCAAACCAACTCATTTTGCCTTGGGGTGACTCTAATTGTCAAAAAGTTATTTATGACTCTGCTTAAGTTTGCTTCTTTGCAACATTAACTAATTGCTCCTAATTCTTTCCTCAGGAACCAGAAGAACAACTCAAATCCCTCACTGCACATTACCTCTTTTTTTATTATTATTAATTTATTTTGATTTATCAACAATCACTTCCATAAGATTTTGAGTTTTAAATTTTTCTCCCCTTCCCTCCCCATGTCTCTCCCCAAGATGGAGTGCAATCTGATATAGGCTACATTCCTATTAAACATATTTTCACATTAGTGATGTTGTAAGGAAGAATTAAAACCAATAGGAGGAACCACCAGAAAGAGGAAACAAAACACAACAGAAAAAAAAGTAGCAAATAGTATGCTTCCATCTGCATTCAAACTCCATAGTTCTTTCTTTGGATGTGAAAAGCATTTTCCATCATGAGGCCTTTGGAGACGTCTTAGATCTTTGTATTGCTGAGAAGGGCTAAGTCTGTCAAAGTCAGTCATTGTACAAAATGGCTGTTACTGTGTACAATGTTCTCCTGATTCTGCTCACTTCACTCAGCATCAGTCCATACAAGTCTTTCCAGGTTTTTCTGAAGTCTGCTTGCTCATCATTTTTTATAGCACAACAGTATTCCATTACATTCATATACCGCAACTTGTTCAGTCATTCCTCAATTGATGGGCATCCTCTCAATTTCCAATTCTTTGCCACCACAAAAAGAGCTGCTATGAATATTTTTGTACATGTGGGTCCTTCTCCCATTTGTATGATCTCTTTGGGATACATCCCTAGAATGCACATTATCTTTTAAGTTAAGTCAAGGCAACAAGCATTTATGAAGTGCTTATTATATGTTAGACACTGTCCTAAGCTCTGTGAATAAAAATGCAGATAAAAAGAAAGTCAGTTCCTGGCCTCAAGGAGTTTAAATTCAGGAGGGAAGACAATAAATAAAGGGAAACTAAAAAGGAAGGCAAAACAGGAAAGTACTTGTTTATGGGCATGGACTAAAAGTATGGAGAATTAGAACTGGGAGGAGAGAGAAGAAGTGAGCATGGGGTTAGCCCAGTGCAATTCCTCAAAATGGAGGCTCTGGGAAGAACTCACCATTTAGAAAATGGAGTCTTAGTAGTAAAACAATATTCCGGGGTAAGAAACTCAGAGAGTTGGAGGTATCTTCAACTGGTTTAGGAAGGTTTTCATGGAAATGAGAAGTACAGAGACTCAGGAGTGGAGCACAGAGAAGTGAAGGAGTGATATTAGGATTAACCTATGATATTCCTCAAAATGGAGATTCTAGGACAAAGTCACAAATCAGAAGACTAATCAGAGGACTAGGCCATTGGGGCAGAATATTTAAAACAGTTATCTTGTTTTCTCAATTTTCATGATTTTAGAGAATTGGAAAGGACATTAGACGTCATCTAGCCCAATCTACACCTGATGGGAATTCCCACTGTAACATACCTGTCAAGCAGTCATTATGTTTAAAGACCTCCAATGAAAGAGAGTCCATCACGTTCTGAGCCTTGGCATTATACTTTTAGAGAGTTCCAATTTCTAGAGGGGATCTCTCCACACCCCATCAATACTAAGCTTGGCTTCTTGTAACTTCTATTCAATTCTCTTGATTCTGCACTCTGGGTCCAAACCAAACAAGTTTAATCCCTCTTCCAAAAGATATACATTCAAATATTTACAGACAGCATTCATGTTTCCTTTTAGTCTTCTCTTCTCCAGGCTAAACAGCACTAGTGGCTTAGATTGAACCACTTAGGTCTGAATCTCGAGGCTCTTCCCTATTCTACTTATCCTTCCCTGTATACTTTCAAGCTTATCAATGTAACTTCTAAGCTGTGATGTCTAGAACTTAACACAATATTTCCAATGTTGTCTAAACACTACATTTAGAGGAAGACTATGACATATTTATGCCTAAGCCCTTTTCATACAGCTTGAGATGATCAGTTTTGCTAGGCAACTAGGTGGCTCAGGGGATAGAGTTCTGGCTTAGAGTCAGGAAGACCTCTTTTCAGATCTGGACTCAGATACTTACTAGTTGTGTGACCCTGGGCAAGTCACTTGATTTCTGTTTGCCTTAGTTTCCTCAACTGTAAAGTGGAGAAAATCACAACATTTTCCTTGAAGGGCTGTTGTGAGGATCAAATGAGATAATGTTTGTAAACTGCTCAGCATAGTGTCTGGTATATAGTAGGCACTTAATAAAAGCTTATTCTCTTTCCCTTCTTTTTTTGACTTCTACATCAAATTACTGACTCATGTTAGCTCGCCATGTAGAAAAACATTTCTTTCCCAGACAAGTTGCTGCTGTATCAGACTAAAACTCCCCCATTTTGTACTTGTGAAGTTGATTTTTTAACACCAATGTAAAATTTTAATATTTATTCCTAATGTTTCATCTTTTTTGATTCAGCCCAGTTTTCTAGCCTGCCAAGATCTTTTTCAATCCTTACTCTGCCATCCAGTGTGTTAGCTATATATCACAGCTAGAGCTGTCACCACAAAAAAACTGTTCAGTGAGCTTTGATTTCTGAAACAAAATGGATACTTTGATTCAATTCTTATACATTTCAGTCTATTTTATTCATTCAAAGGCACTAATGGCCCAGGATCATTGCAAATTCTTCTAGCTAAATAAATACTTTGCTTTCCATTTTTTTTTAAAGTCACAAGTCTTGTATTTGATATCTATTCTTCCTTGCTTCAAATTATTTCTTTGGTCTTTAACCGCCAAATATGCTGGATTTCACTAAGATTAATTAGGGTATTTCCTATGGAAATGAGAAGAAGACAAGTTCAACAAGAATGGATGTTTGTTTGCATAACAGAGGTGTATCAAGGGAGTGACTCACGTCAATTTGAGGAGTTCTTCAATCACCCTGCAATTTTACAGGTAATGGGTCATTGTTTCTAAGGCAATTGATAGGACACAGGAGCTCCTAAAGATTTTTCTTTTTTGAGGCTTATCCATCTGTTTCATTTCCAACAGAAGCAAATTCGTCCTATTCTATTAGCTCTCACTTTCCAGGACCCCTTCTACGCCTTTCCCCTTGTTCTGTCTTCCATTATGTAGTAAATTAAGAAGTAATGGTGTAGTACAGAACAAGCATATGACAGTGAAAGACTGATACTTATCCACATTGTGAAGGGAAGGGTGCTCAAGAGTATTATCAGTGAATACCAATCTCCTGTGCAGCTGAAGATTTCCTAGGCAGCATGATCCCAGGATGCAGCCTCACAATGAATAAAATAACATTCCATAGGTAGCAACAGCTTTGACAGTTGTTTGTGAGTAAACCCAAGTTCCAGAGTTTCTGAGTTTGGGCTTCCAATCTTTTTTTTTTTTCCTTACATTTTTTTTTTATTTTTTAAATTTATTTATTTTTAGTTTTTAACACTCACCTACACAAGATTTTGAGTTCCAAATTTTCTCCCCATCTCTCCTGTCCTCCAACCCCAAGATGACATGCATTCTGAATACCTCTACCCTCAATCTCCCCTCCCTTCTATCATCCACCCTCTTTCTCTTATCTCCTTCCCCTTCTATTTTCCTATAGGGCAGGATAGATTTCTATACCTACTGTCTGTATCTTGTTTCCCAGTTGTGTGTAAAAACAATTTTTAACATTTGTTTTTAAAACTTTCAGTTCAACAATTCTCTCTCATCCTCTATCCCCACCCACTCTCATTGAGGAGACAAGCAACTCAATACAGATTATATACTTGTAGTCATGCAAAACACTTACACAATAGTGAGGTTGTGAAAAACAAATTACATTTCCTTTCGTGCTATCCCACCCCCCATATTTATTCTATTCTCTCCTTTGGCCCTGTCACTCCTCAAAAGTATTTGCTCCTGATTACCCCCTTTTCCAATCTGCCCTCCCTTCCATCATCTCCCCTCTCTTATCCCCTTCCCCCTATTTTCCTGTAGGGTAATATGGATTTCCACACCAAATTGAATGTGTATGTTATTCTCTCCTTAAGCCAAATCCAATGAGAGTAAGATTCACTCATTCTTTCTCACCTCCCCTCATTTCCCCTTCATTGTAAAAGTTTTTCTTGTCTGTTTTATGTGAGATAATTTTCCCCATTCTACCCCTCACTTTCTACTTCTCCAAGTAAAATCCTCTCTCACCGCTTAATTTTATTTTTTAGATATCATCCCTTCATCTTCAACTCACCCTGTGCCCTCTGTACCTATATATATATATACACATATATATGTATACATATTCATAATATATATATACACATAGGTAGATATAGATATACACATATAAATACATATGTGTGTATGTGTATATATATATATATTTCCCCTCCATATATATATGTATATATGTATGTATGTATGTATGTGGGTATGTATGTATATGTATTTTCTATTCAGATCTAGGCTTTCCAGCAAGAATGCTTGAAAACCCTCTGTTTCGCTGAATGACCATTTTTCCCCTGAAGGATTATACTCAGTTTTACTGGATAGGTGATTCTTGGTTGTAATCCTATCTCCTTTGCCCTTCAGAATATTATATTCCAAGTCCTCTGGTCCTTTAATGTAGAAGCTGCTAAATTTTGGATTATCCTGATTGTGTTTCCACAATTCTTGAATTGTTTCTTTCTGGCTGTTTGTAATATGTTGTCCTTGACCTGAGAACTCTGGAATTTGGCTATAATATTCCTAGGAGTTTTTCTTTGGGGATCTCTCTCAGGAGATGATCGGTGGATTCTTTCAATTTCTATTTTACCATCTGGTTCTAGAATATCAGGGCAGTTTTCCTTGATAATTTCTTAAAAGATGATGTCTAGGCTCTTTTTTTGATCATGGCTTTCAGATAGTCCAATAATTTTTAAATTATCACTCCTAGATCTGTTTTCCAGGTCAGTTTTTCAAATGAGATATATCACATTCTCTTCTTTTTTTTTTCATTCTTTTGGTTTTGTTTTATAATTTCTTGATTTCTCATACTGTCATTAGCTTCCATTTGCTCCATTCTAATTTTTAAGGAGATATTTTCTTCAGTGAGTTTTGGACTTCCTTTTCCATTTGGCCAATTCTGCTTTTTAAGGCAATCTATTTGTCAGTGGCTTTTTGGACTTCCTTTGCTATTTGAGTTAATCTATTTTCTAAGGTGTTACTTTCTTCAGTATTTTTTTTGGGGGGGGTCTCCTTTAGCAAGCTGTTGACTTGTGTTTCATGATTTTTTTGCATCACTCTCAATTCTCTTTCAAATTTTTCCTCTACTTCTCTTACTTGCTTCTCAAAATTCTTTTTGAGCTTTTCCATGACCTGGGACCAATTCATATTTTTTCTTGGAGGCTTTGGATGTAGGAGCTTTGACTTTATTGTCTTCTTCTGAGTGCATATTTTGATCTTCTTTGTCACCAAAGTAAGATTCTATGGTCTGATTTTTTTGGGGGGGGGAGGTTTACTCATGTTCCCAGCCAGTTACTTGAGTTTTAAACTCATTGTTAAGGAAGGGGTCTGCTTACAGTGTGTAGAATGTACCATCCCAAGCTTTGGGGGTTTTGTGCAGCTGTTTTCAGAGATACCTCTAGGGAGCTATAAATTTTCAGTTTTTCTAAGGTGATATGATAAGGGGCGAGGTGTTTACTCCATTCCTGGCCAGTCGTCTATGAGTGACCACAAGCACTCTTTTCTGCCTTTGAAATGTGAGGTGGATTTCCTCTCCACTACCACCACAAACTTTGCCATGCCAGAGTTCCTTCTCACTCCAGGTCCATCATCCAGTACTGCAAACCACATCCAAGCATAGGCAAAGCAAGAAAATCCTGCCTCAGCACCAGCAAAGATATCCCTGCAATCCCCCTCAGATCAACCACTCAATTCCCCCACTGTCTGTGGGCCAAGAGGTCCAGAAGCAGCCACTACCCTGTGGCTATGCCAGGACTGGAGCCTGATCTCCCTCCTCTCTCACCAAGGTCTGACAGACCTTTTCTACCCACCTTCTAAATTGCCTTTGGCATTTGTTGTTTGAGAAGTCTGGAAACCTCTTCAGCTGCTAGTGATTCAGTCCTCTGAGGCCTGCTCCAGGTTCACTGAGGACAGGTCTTTGCCTGTGAGGCCCACACTAAACTGCACTCCTCTCCTAGCCTGGAACAACAGACCTTTCCCATCAGCCATGTAGGTTGTCTTGGGTTGGAAATTTGTTTCATTCTGTCTTTTTGTGGGTTCTGCTGCTCTAGAATTTGTTTAGAGCTATTTTTACCAATATTTGGAGGGGTTTGGAAGAGAGTTCAAGCAAGTCACTATTTTTACTCCACCATCTCATCTCCACCCCCTGGGCTTTCAATCTTTTAGAGAGCTAGAGAGAGGATTTCCTGATATAACATAGTTATTTGGAGAAAGAATGGGAGAGTCCACAAAGTTACTGAAAATCTTCCTACTTAAAAAGCTTAAGAAAGAAAACATATTCAGTTATACTCCCATGACAAGAAATTTGTTTTAGACATAAAGATGATATAAAAATGAAAGAGTCAGGAAGCAGAGTCAAGATGCCATAGTCAATAAGACATTTTTGCCTTAGTTTCTTTACAACAACCTAGAAAGTACTCCAGATGGAATTCTGATCAGAAAAGCCAAGAAAAAAAAGTCATTATAAGTCATTTTTCCATCTCAGACAGCTTAAGAAGATAGAGATATCTGCAGACACTGGGGAGGGGACTGGCATAGTGCAGCAGCAGGCTGATGTAGTAATGTGCAAGAGCAGAAGCAGCAGAAGCAGGGAGGAACCCAATGCCCAGGGACAGTAAGGGAAAGAACATCTGGGGAGAAAGAGATGCTGGAGACCACTGTATGGCACTGAGAACATGATGGGGTACCATCTGACATCACTATCACCAATTATCCAGTTCCAGGTCACAGTTCCAGAATGGAGAGAAATGGTCAAGGCCTGAAGAGGCAGGGAACCTCTCTATCAAAGGGGCAATGAAAACCAGTTCCAGAAACAGTGCTGTGTCTCTCAGCCCAAGAAGAGTGGAGATCCAGTTCTAATCTTCAGCCTGCTGTTGAATACATCATGGTAAGAGAACAAAAATGAAGAGGAGTCAGAAGTTCAATTGATCTAAACTTGTAGAAGCATTTAGAGGGCCATCAGTGATATAATCCAGTAGCATTTTATGGGAATCCAACCATAAACAATCCTACAGACCCAAATCTGGCCAGGAACTTATAAAGACCAGGAGAGTAGTGAACAGAACTCTCCATGGATCACAGTACTTTGGAAGCATCAAAACTTGCAGGACCCCAACTAAGACTATTGAAGAAGAAGAAGGAGGAGGAGGAGGAGGAGGAGGAGGAGATCAAGCAAGACCCCAAACCCAAAAGTGAGCAAAGCCTAACACTAACATAAAAGCCAAAGTCAAGAAGTAGGCCAGGAAAATGAGCAAACAATAACAACAAACTTAACCATAAAAAAGATACTGTGGGAACTGAGAAACTCAAGACATAGAAGAAAAAAACATGACTTAAAAACATCTCTAAGCAACGACTGCAGATTGGACATAAGTCCAAGAAGAATTCCTAGAAGAGGTAAAGAAAGAAATTTAAAAAAAAGACAAAAGTTGAAAGTAATGGGATGAGAGCTATACAAGAAAATTATAAAAATAAATTAATTTATAATGTAATATTACTGTGCTATAAGAAAGGATGAATAGGCAGATTTCAGAAAAATCAGGAAAGACTTATATGAACTGATGCAAAATGAAGTTAGCAGAACCAGAATATGTTACACAGTAAAAGCAATACTGTACAATGATCAACTGTGAATAGTTTAGCTATTGTCAGTAATAAAATTATCCAAAACAATTCCAAAGAACTCATGGTGAAAAATGCTATTCACATCCGCAGAGAACCAATGGAGTCTGCATGCAGATAGCAGCATGCCATTTTCACTTTCTTTAGTGTTTTTTTTGTTTTGTTTTTCCTTTTGCAAACTGTACATTTTTTTTTTTTTGCAAAAGGACTTTCAAAATCAAATGAAAGAGATTGAGGGAAAATTAGGAAAAAATAAGTTCAATCCAAGAAAATCAGGAAAACTATGAAAATAAAGTCAACAAATTGGAAAAAGAAGTTAAAAAAAAACTTGAGGAAGAACATACTCCTTTCAAAACTATAATTGGGCAAAGGGAAGCCAACAATGTTATAAGACAACAAAAAATAACAAAACAAAATCAAAAAAAATGAAAATATAAGACAATGTAAAACATCTCATTAGGAAAAATAAAATGATCTGGAAAAGGGTCTGGATCCTGGATCAAGGAGAAACCATATAATAATTGTTGGACTACCTGAAAGTTATAAAAAAAGAGTCTATATATACAATTATAAGAAATTATAAAGGAAAATTGCTCTAAAATACTAGAAAGAGAAGGTAAAATTGGAATAGAAAAAAACTGTACCAATCTCCACCTAAAAGAGATTGCAAAATCAAACCTTATAGGATTATTATAGTCAAATTTTAAAGCTCCCAGGTTAAAGAGAATATAAGGAGTAAGAAAAAAAATTAAATAATGTGGGACTACAGTCAGGATAACACAAGACCTAGCAGCTTCTACAATAAAGACCAAATGGCTTGGAACATTATATCTTGTATATCAAATAAGCTGGACTTGCAACCAAGAATAACTTCCCAGTAAAGCTGAGTATAATCCTGAATGAAAAACAAAATTGACATTTAATGAATTGAAAAACTTTGAGGTATTTGTGACAAAAAGACAAGAACTCAATGGAAAATTTGACACATAAAATTGAGAAACATAAGGTAAATATTAAAAACCAATTATAACTCAGTAGTCAAACTGTTTGCTTCTTATATGGAAAAGTGTTATCTGCATTCTTAAGATTGTTATCATTATTTGTGTAGTTTGAAAGATCATACATTGATAAAAAAAAGCTTTGGGTTGAGTTGAGTATGGTGGAATAATTCTAAAAAATAAAATTGGGTAGAGAGAAGCAAAATGGAATAATTATACAAATGAGGCATAAATGGATGAACTGTTACAATGGTCAGGGTGGAAGGGTGGTTGTGCTGGAATCCTGCTCACATGATAACTGGCTTAAAAAAGGAATAACATACATCTAGAAGGATATAATAGTCCTCTAAATGTCTAAAGAAATAGGAAAGTGAGGGTATACAGTAAGGGAGGTATTTTGGGGGGATGGGAGGGGAGCATAAGGGAGGGATTCTTGAAGGAGTAGGTATTTTAAGGAATAGGACAGCGAGATAGTGGTAAGAAATAAATTAGATGCATGAGAAGGGATAGCTTAAATAGGGCAAGGGTAAATACTGAGGGAAAATAGGTTGGAGGAGAATAAACAGCTAGCAGATATAACTTTGAAAGTGAATGGGATGAACTCACCTGTAAAACAAAAAATAAATAGCAGAATGGATTAAAACTAAGGATCTAACAATATGTTGTTTACAAGAAACACAATAAAAACTAAGAGATACATACAATTAAAATAAAGAGCTCAAGTAAAATTTATTATTCTTCAGCTGATGTAAAAAAAAAAGCAGGGGGTAGTAATCATGATCTCAGACAAAGTTAAAGCTAAAATAGATTTAATTAAAAGAGATAAACAAGGAGACAAAACTATATGTCACCAATATCATTGAATAATGTTTTAGAAATGCTAGCAATAACAGTAAGGGGGGAAAAGAAATTGAAGGAATCATAATGGTAAATGAGATAATAACCTTATCTCTTTTTGCAGATGATATGATGACATATCTGAAAAGTTCTAAAGATTTAACTAAAAAGATAGTTGAAACAATTAATTTTGGCAAAATACTAGGATATAAAATAAATTCACATAAATCATCAGCATTTATGTTACATCACCAAAAATACCTTGCAAGAAGAGATAGTAAGAGATATACCATTTAAAATAATTGTGGACAGTATAAAATACCTGTCAGTATATCTACCAAAAATCACCTAGGAATTATGTGAACATAATTATTTTTTTAAATTGATTTATTTATTTTTAGTTTTCAACATTTATTTCCATAATATTTTGAGTTTTAAATTTCCTCCTCCTCCCTCTTCTCTCCCCTCCCCAAGAACAGTATGTAATCTCATATAGGTTTTACTTATACTTCATATTAAGCATATTTTCTCATTATTCATAATGTATGGAAGAATTAGAACTAATGGAAAGAACCACGAGAATGAAGTAATAAAAAAAAAGTAAAAATAAAAAGCAAATAGTGTGCTTCCATCTGCTTTCAGACTCCATAATTCTTTCTCTGGGTGTGGATAGCATTATCCATTATGAGTCTTTTGGGATTGTCTTAGATCCTTGCATTGCTGAGAAGAACCAAATCTATCAAAGTCAGTTATCACACAGTGTTGCTGTTATTGAGTACAACGTTCTCCTGGTTCTGCTCATTTCACTCAGCATCAGTTCATAGAAGTCTTTCCAGGTTTTTCTGAAGTCCTTCAGCTCATCATTTCTTATAGCACAATAGTATTCCATTACATTCATACACCACAACTTGTTCAGTCATTCCCAAAATGATGAGCACCCCCACAATTTCCAGTACTTTGCCACTACAGAAAGAGCTGCCATAAATATTTTTGTACATGTGGGTCCTTTTCCTGTTTTTATGATCTCTTTGGGATACAGCCCAAGAAGGGATATTGCTAGTTCAAAGGATATGCACATTTTTATAACCCTTTGGGCATAGTTCCAAATTGCTCTCCAAAATGGTTGGACCAATTCACAACTCCACCAACAGTGCATTAGTGTTCCAATTTCCCACACATCTCCAACATTTATCTTCTCAAACATTTATCATTCTACTGTTTTGTCATATTAGTCAATCTGATAGATGTGATGTGGTACCTCGGTGTCATTTTGCTTTATATTTCTCTAATCAATAATGATTTAGAACATTTTCTCATATGACTAGAGATAGCTTTAATTTCTTCTTCTGAAAACTACCTGTTCATATCCTTTAACCACTTATCAGTTGGGGAATGACTTGTATTCTTATAAATTTAACTCAGTTCTCTATATATTTTAGAAATGAGGCCTTAATCAGAGACACTACTATAAAAATTCTTTCCCATTTTTCTGTTTCCCTCCTAATCTTGGATGCATTGGCTTTACTTTTTGCAAAAACTTTCAATTTAATGTAATCAAAATTATTCATTTTGCATTTCATAATGTTCTCTATCTCTTCTTTGGTTATAAATTTTTATCTTCTCCATAGATCTAAAAGGCAAACTATTCCTTGCTCTCCTACTTTGCTTATAGTATCAGTCTTTATATCTAAATCCTGTACCCATTTTGACTTCACTTTGGTATATGATATATTTTGGTATATATGTTGGTCTATGCCCAGTTTTTGTCATACTATTTTCCAGTTTTCCCAGGATCTTTTGTTAAATAGTGAGCTCTTATCCCAGAAGCTGGAGTATATAAATTAGTTGATTACTATAATCATTGACTACTGTGTCTTGTGTACCTAACCTATTCCACTGATTCACTCTATTTCTTAGCTAGTACCAAGTAGTTTCAATGATTGCTGCTTTATAATACAATTTAAGATCTGGTACAACTAGGCAACTTTCCCTTGCATTTCTTTTCATTAGTTCCCTTGATACTCTGGACCTTTTGTTCTTCCAGATGAATTTTGTTATTGCTTTTTCTAGCTCTGTAAAATAATTTTTGGTAGTTTGATTGGCATGAATAAGTAAATTAATTTAGGTAAAATTGTCATTTTAATTATATTAGCTCAGCCTACCCATGAGCAACTGATTTTTTTCCCAATTATTTAGATCTGACTTTATTTGTATGAAAAGTGTTTTATAACTGTCTTCATATACTTCTTGGTTTTGTTTTGGCAGGTAGATCCCCAAATATTTTGTAATGTCTACAATAATTTTAAACAGAATTTCTCTTTCTATCTCTTGCTGTTGGGCTTTGTTAGTAATATATAGAAATGTCAAGGATTCATTTGGGTTTATTTTATATTCTGCAATTTTGCTAAATTTGTTTATTATTTCAAGTAATTTTTTACTCGATTCTCTCAGATTATCTAACTACACCATAATATCATATGCAAAGAGTGATATCTTTGTTTCTTCTTTGCCAATTCTAATTCCTTCAATTTATTTTTCTTCTCTAATTACTACAACTAACCTTACTAGCACAATAATGTTTGTCAGTGGTAATAATGGTGGTATTACCTCCGAACTTATTGGAAATGATTCTAGCTTATCCTCATTAAATACAATGCTTGCTGATGGCTTTTGATAGATGCTGTATATCATTTTAAGGAAGAGTCCATTTATTCCTATGCTCTCTAGTGTCTTTTTTTAATAGAAATTGAGGTTGCATTTTGTTAAATGCTTTTTCTTCATCTATGTAGATAATCATGATTCCTGCCAGTTTTGTTGTTGATATGGTTGATTATGCTGATAGTTTTCCTAATATTGAACCAGCTCTGCATTCTTCATTTAAATCCTACCTGGTCATAGTGTATTATTCTTGTGATGAGTTATTGTAATTTCTTTTCTAATATTTTATTTAAAATTTTTACATGTATATTCATTAGGGAAATTATTCTATAATTTTCTTTCTCTGTTTTGGTTCTTCCTGGTTTAGGTATCAACACCATATTTGTATCATAAAAATAATTTGGTAGGGTTCCTTCTTCAACCATTTTCCAAAATAGTTTATATAGTATTGGAATTATTTGTTCTTTAAATGTTTGATAGAATTCACTTGTAAATCCATCTGAACCTGGAGATTTTTTCTTAGGGACTTTATTGATGACTTATTCAATTTCTTTTTCTGAAATGGGGTTGTTTAAGTATTTCACTTCCTCTTCTGTTAATCTGGCCATTTTATATTATTGTAAATATTCATCCATTTCACTAAAATTGTCAAATTTATTGGCATACAGTTGGGCAAAATAGCTCTTAATTATTGTTTTGATTTCCCCTTCATTGATGATGAATTCACTCTTTTCATTTTTGATGCTGGTAATTTGGGGTTTTCTTCTTTCTTCTTTTTTTTAATCAAATCAAACCAAGGTTTATCTATTTTATTGTTTTTTTTTAAATATTTCATAAAACCAGCTCTTAGTTTTGTTTGTTAGTTCAATAGATGCCTTACTTTCAATTTTATTAATCTCTCTTTTGCTTTTCAGAATTTCTAATTTGGCATTTGAAAATTTTTAATTTGTTCCTTTTCTAGATTTTTTAGTCATGTGTCCAACTCATTGATCTTTTTTTTCTCTATTTTATTCAGGTAAGCATTTAGAGATATAAAACTTCCCCTAAGGACCACTTTCAATGCATCCATAAGTTTTGGTATGTTGTCTCATTATAGTCATTCTCTTAGATGAGATTATTGTTTCTATGATTTGTTGTTTGACCCACTCATTCTTTAGGATTAGATTATTTAGTTAACAATTAATTTTTAGTCTATCTTTCCATGGCCCTTTATTACATGTAATCTTTATTACATCATGATCTGAAAATGATGCATTTAATATTTCTGCCTTTCTTCACTGGATTGTGAGATTTTTATGCCCTATGGGCACATGATCAATTTTTGTGTGGGGGCCATGTACTACTGAGAAAAAGTTATATTCCCTTCTGTCCCCATTCCGTTTTCTCCAGAGGTCAAACATATTTAACCTTTCTAAAGTTCTATTACCTCCTTGACTTCTTTCTTTCTTTCCTTTTTGTGGTTAGACTTATCTAGTTTTGAGAGAGGGAAGTTGAGGTCTCCCACTAATATAGTTTTGCTATTTCTTCCTGTATCTCTCTTAGTTTCTTCTTTAAAAATTCATATGCTGTACTACTTGGTGCATATGTGTTTAGTAATGATATTACTTCATTGTCAATGGTAACTTTTAGCAGAATATTGTTTCCTTCCTTATCTCTTTTAATAAGATCTATTTTTACTTTTTGCTTTGTCTGAGATCAGGATTGCTACCCCTGCTTTTTTTTTTTAACTTCAACTGAAGCATAATATATTATGTTCCAGCCTTTAACCTTTATTCTGTGTGTATCTCTCTGCTTCAAATGTGTTTCTTGTAAACAACATAATGTAGGACTATGGTTCTTAATCGACTCTGCTGTCCACTTCTGTTTTATGGGAGAGTTCATCCTGTTTACATTCACAGTTATGATTACTATATGTGTCTTCTTCTCCATCTTATTCCCTACCTCCTGTTTATGCTTTTCTCTCTCCTTTTTCCCTTTGCCTCCTCAGTAGAGTTTTGATTTTGACCACCACCACCCTCAGTTGGTCCTCCCTTCTATTAGCCCACTCTCTTTTCTTCCCCTTTATCCTTTCTACTTCTTCTCTCCCTTCTACTCACCCCTTCCCTTTTCTTTTCCCTTTCCACTGCTACTACCTACAGGGTAAGTTAGATTTCTATACCTAACTGTTTATGTTATCCTCTCTTTGAACCAAATCTGGGGAGATTAAGGTTCAAACAGTGCTTATCTCCCTCCCTTCATTCCCTCTACTGTATTGGGTTTTTATAACTTTTCATGTGATGTAATTTATCCTTGTCTGCCTCCTCCTTTACTCTTCTACCAATACAATCCCTTTTCACAATTTAATTAAATATTTTTACCATCACATCAAAGTCAACTTATACCCACACCCTCTGTCTAAGTATACTCCCTTTTAAATGTCATAACAACATTATAGCTCTCAAAAGTTATAGGTGTCATCTCCCCTTGTAGGGATATAAACAGCTTGCCCTTATTAATAACCTGTTGTTGTTGTTTTTCTTTTCTGTTCACCTTTTTATACCTCTCTTGAATCATGTATTTGAAGGTCAAATTTTATGTTGAGCTCTGTTCTTTTCATCAGGAAGGTTTTGAAGTCCCCTATTTCATTGAATGTCCACCTCCTCCCCTAAAAGATTATTCTCAGTTTTGCTGGGTAGTTGATCCTTGGTTGTAACCCAAAGCTCCTTGGAATATTGTATTCCATACCCTCCAATCTTTTAATGTAGAAGTTGCAAGGTCCTGCTTAATCCTGACTGTGGTTCCATGATATTTAAATTGTTTCTTTCTAGCTGTTTGAAGTATTTTCTCTTTGATCTGGTAATTTTGAAATTTGTCTACAATATTCCTTGTCATTTTCAATTTAGGATCTTTTTGAGATAGTATTTAGTGGATTCTTTCTATGACTATTTTACCCTTGGGTTCTAGGACCTAAGGGTAGTTTTCTTTGATAATTACCTAAAAGATGTTGTCCAGGATTTTTTTTTTCATCGTAGTTTTCAGGTAGACCAATAATTTTTAAATTGTCTCTCCTGGATCTATTTTCCAGGTTAGTTGTTTTACCAATTAAGTATTTTATGTTTTCTTCTATTTTTTTTTCATTCTTTTATTTCTGTTTGATTGATTCTTGTTCTATCATTAGCTTCCACTTGCCCCATTCTAATTTTAAGTTGTTTTCTTCTATTAGATTTTGTACCTCCTTTTCCATTTGACCCATATTACTTTTTAAGGAGTTCTTCTCTCCAGTGAGTTTTTATGCCTCCTTTCCCATTAGGCCAATTCTACTTTTTAACGACTTGTTTTCTATAGTTAATTTTTGTCCTTTCTTTTCCAACCTATTGACTCTCTTTTGCACACTTCTCATTTCCTTTCCTAATTTTTCTTCTACCTCGCTTATTTGACTTTTAAAATCCTTCTTGAGTTGTTCCAAGAAAGCTTTCCGGGCTTGAGACCAGTTCATATTTCCCTCTGAGATTTCAGATGTGGGTGTATTGACAATGTTGTCCTCTTCTGAATTTGTGCCTTGATCTTCCCTTTCCCCATAATAAGAATCTATCGTCATTGTATGTTTGTTTTTTGCTCATGGTGTTTACCTATTTTCTGACTTAAAAATGAACAAACAAACAAATAAAAAACAAAACAAAACAAAACAAACAAATAAAAAAAAAACATTGAGCTCTCCTGCTGGAATGAATGGGGGTGCTTACCCAAGCTTCTTTTCCTGCTCACTCAGGCCTTGCACAGGGGTGTTTCTGGTGGATGTCTGTCAGCCTGGAGCTTTGCCTCTGGGAGTTATGTTTCCCAGAGTTATGCTGAGGCACCAGATGATTTGGTTGCTGGAGAACACCATCACCCATTTGTAGTTTTCTGAGCTGTTGTTTACCAGTTCTCCTGTTTGTATTGAGGCTCTTGGCGGGTCCTGGTGTTGGCACTTGCCTGTTCCATCAACCTGAGTCTCAGGATCTCCCCCTGTTATGCTTAGGTAGAGCTTGCTGCTGGTTTGCTGGGATGCTTCCAGTCCTGTACTGCTTCCCCTCCCCCAGAGCAAGAGGGGCATTTCAAATTAATCCCCTAAGCTTCCTGGGCTGTAAGACTGTTTCACCCCACCTTTTTGTTGGCTCAGGGTTTTTTTTCTGGATTGGTAGTTTCTGGGCTTTCAGATGTCAATAAGGGAGAATGAGAAAGACTTACTTCTTAGTCCACCAACTTGGCTCCCAGAAGCAGAACTCAGGGTGAATATAATTATAAAACACTCTTTATACAAATAAAGTCATATTTAAATAATTGGGAAAATATTTATTGTTCATGCATAGGCAAAGCCAATGTAATAACAATGAAAATTTTACCTAATTGATATATTTATTCAATGCCTTCCAAATTAAATTACCAAAAAAACTTTTACTGTCAGAAAAAGTAATAACAAAATTCATTTAGAAGAACAAAAAGTCAAGAATGTCTAAGAAATTAATGAAAAAAGTGTCAAGGAAGGAGCCTTAGCAGTACCAGAAGTTAAACTATACTTTAAGAGAGTAATTATCAAAACTGTCTGGTTCTGGCTAAAAAATAGGAAAGTTTATCAGTGAAACAGTAGGCATCAATACACAGTAGTAAATGATTATTGTGACCTTGTCTTTGACAAATGTAAAGATTTAAGTTTTTGGAATAAGAATTCATTATTTGGTAAAAATTGTTGGTAAAGCTGGAAAATGGTCTGATGGAAATTAGTTATAGACCAATACCTTAAATCATTTCCAAGACAGGGTCAAAATGGACACATGACCTAGACACAAAGGGAGATATTACAAGAAAATCAGAAGAACATGAAATATGATACCTATCAGGCATATTATGAATAGGAGAAAAAGTTATGGATGAACAAGAGATAGAAAGCATTGTGATGTGTAAAATGGATAATTTTAATTGCATTAAATTAAAAAGATTTTATACAAATAAAACCAAAGTATCCAATATTAGAAGGAAAGTAGAAATTGGAAAGAATTTTTATAGACAGTCTTTTAATTAAAGGTCTCATTTCACAAATACATAAAGAATTTTGTCAAATTTATAAGAATATGAGTCATTTCCCACTAAATAGTCAAAGGATAAGAACAAGCAGTTTTTCAATGAAGAAATTAAAAGTGTGTGTAGCCATGTGAAAAATGCTCTAAATCATTATAGATTAGAAAAATGCAAATTAAAACAACTTAAGATATCATTTTACACAAGACTGGTCAAAATGATAAAGGTCCTTCAATTGGGGAATGGCTAAGGAAGTTCTGGCATATGATGAGCTGGTTGATTTTTTTTGGGGGGGGAACATGGTAAGAATTGCATGAAATAATGTAAAGTGAAATGCACAGTACCAAAAGAATATTGTACATAGTAACAGAAATATTGTCCCTAAGAACAATTTTGAATGACATTTTGAGTATCATAAATACTCAAACCAACTACAAAGGACCTATGAAGAAAGAGGCTATCTATCTTCAGAGAAAGAACTGAAATAGAAGTATGTACAGTATGGTTTTACATATGCACATATCTGTATACATATATATACACTTGTATATACATATATACATATATGATCACATATATGCATGCTTATTTGTATTTAATTATAGCCTTTTTTAGGGTCAGGTGGGGAAAGAGGAAGAAAAACATAATAAAAATTACCCAACAGAAAACAAAACTTTGAAGGAAGCACAGAAAAGCAGGATAGTTTTAAGAAGAATGTGTAGTATTAGGTAGATGCTACTTATTATTTTAAGGAAGAATACATTTATTCTTATGCTCTCTAGTGTTCATAATATGAATGGGTATTGTATTTTGTCAAAAGTTTTTTCTGCATCTATGAGATGATCATGTGGTTTCTATTAGTTTTGTTGTTGATATGAACAATTATCCTGATAGTTTTCCTAATATTGAATAAGCCCTGCATTCCTGGTATAAATCCTACCTGGTCATAGTGTATTATTCTTGTGATAAGTTGCTGTAATCTATTTGCTAATATTTTATTTAATATTTTTATCTCATAATTCATTAGGGAAATTAGTCTATAATTTTCTTTCTCTGTTTTGACTCTTCCTGGTTTAGGTATCAGCACCATATTTATATCATTGAAATAACTTGGTAAGACTGCTTCTTCAGCTATTTTTCCATCTATTTTTGAGGGGCAATCAGGGTTAAGTGACTTGCAAAGAGTCACACAGCTAGTAAGTGTCAAGTGTTTAAGGTAGGATTTGAACTCAGGTCTTCCTGACTCTAGGGTTGGTGCTCTATCCACTGCATCACCTACATGCCCCAAGATCTCATTTATTTTTTTAAAGCAAAAATAGGTCAAATTGAAAGAGCTAATCAGAAGTATTAGAATTTACTAAAAGGTATCATGGAAAATGAATTAATGACAATAATGAATAGATATGCACCATGAGGTACAGGAAGAAATAGTAAAATAAATAGTAATAATATAATTTTCAACTTACCCATCTCAGACTTAGAAATATTTAATCATAATATAAAAAAGAAAGAAATTGAGGAGATGAATAGAATTTTTGAAAAGTTAGATATGATAGACTTCCAGAGGAAATTGAATGGGAATAGAAAGAAGAACAAGTTTCTCAGTGGCAGACGATACTTTTAGAAAAATTAGCTATGTATTTAAGCATAAAAACTTCACAAACAAATGAAGAAAACAAGAAATATAAGCATATTTTCTGAAACATAACCCACATTCCTGTTTTAAAAACCCTAGAAAGCTCAACAGCAAGAGATAGAAAGATAAATTCCATTTAAAGTTACTGTAGACATTATAAAATATTTAGGATACTATCTGCCAAAATAAAACCAGGAACTGTATGAACACAATTACAAAACACTTTTCACACAAATAAAGTCAGATCTAAATAATTGGAAAAAACATCAGTTCCTCATGGTAGGTTGAACTAATATAACAAAAATAACAATTCTACCTAAATTAATTTACTTATTCAGTGCCATACCAATAAAATTATCAAAAAATATTTTATAGCACTAGGAAAAACAGTAACAAAATTAATCTGGAAGAACAAAGGTTCTAGAATATCAAAGGAACTAATGAAAAGAAATGTTAGAGAAGGTAGCCTAGGTATACCAGATCTTAAGTTGTATTATAAAGCAGCAATCATCAAAACTACTTGGTACTGACTAAGAAATAGTGTGGTGGGTCAGTGGAATAGGTTAGGTACACAAGACATAGTAGTCAATGACTGTAGTAATCTACTGTTTGATAAACCCAAAGACTCCAGCTTCTGGGATAAGAAATCACTGTTTGATAAAATCCCCTGGTAAAACTGAAAAAGAGTATGGCATAAATTAGGCATAAACCAAAATCTCACATTATATACCAATATAAAATGAAAATGGGTACAGGATTTAGATATAAAGACTGATACTATAAGCCAACTGGGAGAGCAAAGAACCAGTTTACCTGTCAGATTTATGGAGAACAGAAGAATTTCCAACCTAATAAGAGAGAGAGAACATTATGAAATGCACAATAGGTAATTTTGATTCCATTAAATTGAAAAGTTTTTGCACAAACAAAGACAATGCAATCAAGACTAGGAGGGAAGCAGAAAATTGGGAAATAATTTTTGTAACCTGTGTCTCTGATAAGGGTTTCATTTCTAAAATATATAGAGAAATAATTAAATACAAGAATACAAGTCATTCTTCAGTTGTCAAATAGTTAAAGGATATGAACAAGCAGTTTTCAGAGAAAGAAATTAAAGTTATCTATAGTCATATGACAAAATGCTCTAAATCACTGTTTATTAGAGAATTGCAAATCAGAATGACTCTGAGGTACCACATCACACCTATCAGATTGGCTAACATGACAAAACAGTAAAATGATAAATGTTGAAGAAGATATGGGAAATTTGGAACGCTTATGCATTGTTGGTGAAGTTGTGAATTGATCCAACCATTTTGGAGAACAATTTGAAACCATGGCCCAAGGGCTATAAAAATGTGCATAATCTTTGACCCAGCAATACCACTTCTAGGGCTGTATTCCAAAGAGATCATAAAAATGGGAAAAGGACCCACATGTACAAAAATATGTATCGTAACTCTTTGTGTGGTGGCAAAGAATTGGAAATTGAGAGAATGCCCATCAATTGTGGAATGACTGAACAAGTTGTGGAATGAGAATATAATGGAATACTATTGTGCTGTAAGAAATGATGAGCAGGCAAACTTCAGAAAAACCTGGAAAAACTTGTTTGGACTGATGCTGAGTGAAATGAGCAGAAGGAGGAGAATGTTGTACTTAATAACAGCCATATTGTGTGATGACTAACTTTGATAAACTTAGTTCTTCCCAGCAGTACAAGGATCTAAGATATTTCCAAAAGTCTCATGATGGAAAATGCTATCCATATCCAGACAAAGAATGATAGTGTCTGAATCAGATCAAAGCATACTATCTACTCTTTTTTTCTTCCCTTTTGTTTTGTTTCTTCTTTCTTGTGGTTCCTCCTATTGGTTCTAATTCTTTTTTACAACATGACTAATGCAAAAAAAAATGTTCAATGGGAATATATATGTAGAGCCTCTATACCTAATTGCATGCCATCTTTGGAAGGGAGGTGGGGAGAAAAAGGGAGAAAATTTAAAACTCAAAAGCATTTGGAAGTGATTATTGAAAACTAAAAATAAACAAATTAATTAAAAAACCACTAGAAACCATAAGAATAAATGAAGCTTTTCTCAAAATGATAAGGAGTATCTGTCTAAAACCAAGAGCAAGCATTGTCTCTAATGGGGATAAATTAGAAGCCTTTCCAGTAATATTAAGTGTGAAACAAGAATGTCTATCATCATCATTATTATTCAATATTGTACTGTAAATTCTAGCTATAGCAATAAGAAGGGTGGAAATTGAAGGAATTTACACAAGCAATTAGGAAACCAAGCTATCACTTTTTTTTCAGGTAATATCATAATTTAGCTAGAGAACATTAGAGAATCAACTAAAAAATAGTCAAAACAATTAACAACTTTAGCAAACTTGCAGGATATAAAATAAAGACCCAGAAATCATCAGCATTTCTATATATTATCAACAAAATCCAAAAGCAAGAGATAGAAACAGACAATATAAAATACATGGGAGTCTATCTCCCAAGACACACACATGAACTATTTGAATACAATTACAAAACCTTTTTATGCAAATATAGATCTAAATAACACAGAAATATTAATTGTTCATGGGTAAGCCAAGCCAATATTTATAAATACTGCAATATTACCTGGGTGAATTTACTTATGTTATGTCATTCCAATCAAGATACCAAAGAATTATTTTAAAATAACAAAATTCATTTGGAGGAACACAAGGTCAAAAATATCAAAGGAATCAGGAGAGAGAGAAGAGAGAGAAGGAGGAGGAGGAGGAAGAAGAAGAGGAAGAGGAAGAGGGGAAGAAGAAAAAGAAGAAGTAGAAGAAGAAGAAAAAAAGATAAAAAAAGTCAAAGCTCCTACATCCAAAGCCTCTAAAAAGTATGAATTGGTCTCTCAGGCCATGGAAGAGCTCAAAAAGGATTTTGAAAATCAAATAAAAGAGGTAGAGATAAAACTGGGAAGAAAAATGAGAGTTACACAAGAAAATCATAAAAAATGAGTCAACAGCTTGGTAAAGGAGACACAAAAAAAATTAATAAACAAAATAGCACCTTAAAAAATGAAATAGGTAAAATGGTAGAAGAGGTACAAAATGCCAATGAGGAGAATAATAATTTAAAAAGCAGCATTGGCCAAATGGAAAAAGAAGCACAAAAATTCACTGAAGAAGAAAAAAACTCCTTAAAAATTAAAATTAGTTAAATGGAAAAGGAGGTGAAAAAAGTTCATTAAGAAAAATAATTCCTTAAAATATAGAATGGAGCAAATGGAAGCTAATGACTTTGTGAGAAATCAAAAACAATAAAACAAAACCAAAAGCATGAAAAATATAGGAGACAATGTGAAATATCTCATTGGAAAAAAACACCTGACCTGAAAAATAGATCCAGGAGAGATAATGTAAAATTATTGTACTGCCTAAAAGCCATAATCAGAAAAAGAGCCTAGATATCATCTTTCAAGAAATGATCAAGGAAAACTGCCCTGATATTCTAGAACCCAAGGATGAAATAGAAATGGAAAGAATCTACCTATCACCCCCTGAAAGAGATTCCAAAATGAAAACTCCAAAAAAAATTATAGCCAAATTCCCAAATTCTCAGATCAAAGAGAAAATATTGCAAGTAGCCAGAAAGAAATAATTCAAGTATGGTGGAGCCACAAGTAGGATAACAAAGATTTAGCAGCTTCTATATTAAAAGATCAGAGGGCTTGGTATATGATATTCCAGAGAGCAAAGGATCGAGGATTACAACCAAGAATCATCTACCCAAAAAAACCGGGTATAATCTTTTGCGGGGAGGGGAATGGATATTCAATGTAATAGAGGACTTTCAGTCATTTTTGATGAAAAGACCAGAGTTGAATAGAAAATTTGATTGTCAAATACTAGACTCGAGAAGGACAAAAAGGTAAATAAGAAAAGGAAATCATAAGACATTTAATAAGGTTAAACTGTTTACATCTCTACATGGTAAAATGATACTTATACCTCATAAAAACTTTCTCATTATTAGGGCAATTAGAAAGAATTTATATAGACAGTTGACTGTGAAGGAATGATATAAAAAAAGAAATTAAGGGGTGAGAGAAGAATGTACTGGGAGAAAGGTAGAATGGAGTAAATTATTTCATATAAAAGAGGCAAGAAAAAGCTTTTACAGTGGATGGGAAATGGGAAGAGGTGAAGGGGAATGAGTAAACCTTACTGTCATTAAAATTGACTCAAAGGAAGAATAAAATGCACAATTAATTGAGTATAGAAATTTATCTTACCCTATAGGAAAGTAGGAGGGGAAGGGAATAAGAGAAGGTGGGATGACAGATAATAATAGGAAGAGCAGATTGGGGTAGGGGTTAGTCAGAAGCAAAACACTTTTGAAGAGTGACAGGGTGAAAGGAGAAAGAATAGAATAAATGTGGGGGGAATAGAATGGAGGGAAATACAGTTAGCAAAAGTAACTGTGGAAAAAAATTGAAGCAAGTTTCTCTGATAAAAGTTTCATTTCTCAAACATATAGAGAACTGTGTCAAATTTATAAAAATAGGAGCCATTACCCAATTGACAAATGATCAAAAGATATGAACAGTTTTCAGATGAAGTAATCAAAGCTATCTACAGCCATGTGGAAAAAAAAATCTAACTCACTCTTAATTGAAGAAATGCAAATGCAAACAATTCTCAGGTACTATCTCATACTTATTAGATTGTCTAATAGGAAAGAAAAGAAAAAATGACAAATGTTGGAGGGGATGTGGGGAAAATGAGATGTTAATGCACTGTTGGTGGAATTGTGAACTGATGCAACCATTCTGTAGAGCAAGTTGGAATTATGTGCAAAGGACTATAAAACCATGCATACCCTTTGGCCTAGCAATAACACAACTAGGTTTGTATCCCAAAAAGACATTAAAAAAAAGTAAAAGGACCTATGTGTACAAAAATATTATAGTAACTCTTTTCTGGTGGCAAATAATTAGAAATTCAGGGATACCCATCAATTGGGGAATGGCTGAACAAATTGTGGTATGTGATTATGATGCAATACTACTCTGCTATAAGAAATGATGAACAGTATGCTTCCAGAAAAAGTTGGAAATACATGAGCTGATCAAAGTAAAATATACTGTATACAAAGTAACAGCAATATTGTAAGATGATCAGCTGTGAATGACTTCGCAATTCACAGCAGGACAATTATTCAAGACAACTTTGAAGAACTTATGATGAAAAATTCTATCCAACCTCAGAGAAAGAACTGATGGTGTCTAAATACAAGTTAAAGCATTTTTTTTCCTTTATTTTTCTTGAGGGTTTTTTTGGAGGGATCTATGTTTTCTTTCACAACATGACCAATATGGGAATATTTTGTGCAGGTATATGCAAGTATAAGATATATCAAATTTCTTGCCGTCTCAGTGGGGGGGGTGGGGAGAGAGGAAGAGAGAGAATGTGGAACTCAAAGTTTCAAAAATAAATGTTAAAAATTGTTTTACATGTAACTTGGGAAAAATAAAATGCTAATTTTTTTAAAAAAAATTGATATTTTCATGGGTTAGGGAAAGGCAGAAGGGGAGAATCTGAAACTCATAATTTTCAAAGAATGTTAAAATAAATATTTTTTTTAGGCAACTGGGGTTAAGTGACTTGCCCAGGGTCACACAGCTAGTAAGTGTCAAGTGTTTGGTCTGAGGCCAGATTTGAACTCAAGTCCTTCTGACTTCAGGGCCAGTGCTCTATACACTGCACCACCTAGCTGCCCCTTTTTTTTGTTTGTTTGTTTTTGGGGGTTTTTTTTAGGCAATTGGGGTTAAGTGACTTGCCCAGGGTCACACAATTAGTAAGTGTCAAGTGTTTGGTCTGAAAAATAAATAATATTTTAAAAATATAAACAAAATAGACCCACAAAGTCACTAATATTTCTACATAGCAATAGCAAAACTCAGGAGACTATAACAGAAAAAAGACAAAATAACTACAAAATGCACAAAATATCTAGAAGTCAATCTATACTGACAATTTATTCAAGACTTTTATGAATACAATTACACAACACACTTTGCTACAATCAACAAAGTATTAAGGGGCAGCTAGGTGGTGCAGTGGATAGAGCACTGGCCCTGAAGTTAGGAGGACCTGAGTTCAAATCTGGCCTCAGACCAAACACTTGACACTTACTAGCTGTGTGACCCTGGGCAAGCCATTTAACCCCAATTGCCTAATTAAAAAAAAAAGGTATTAAACACTTGTAAGGATATTCAACGATTATGGTTGAGCAATGCCAATATCACACAAATGCCAATACTATATAAATTATTTTATAGGTACAGTATTATATCCTTCTAGTCATTTCACAATGCTAGACAAAATAACACCAAAATTTAAAATTTCAATAATTATGTCATCACCATTGCTTCAAGGCCAGGTAGCCTAATGTATTAGATTTCCCTTTGCTCCCTAAGGTTATTCAGTACTTTGAGACAGTTGAGGAGATCTCTCTTCTTTCCAATTGGTTAGAGTCTCCCTTGATAGTGTTATTCTAATTTGGGGGTAAGCCATGCAGCCCAGTTTCTTTTAACCACTTAAAACAGATTAGTTTTTATGAAAGAATATTTGCTTCAAGATAACAAGAACAAACATGTAAACATTTCCCCAAAAATCCCAAATCTTCAGGTACATAACCCCCACACACACCACCTTAGTCTCTGGGGTGGGGAGGAAATTAAGGACACATTTATCTTAGTTCCTATAAGAGCATCAGTCTTATCAAGTTACAAGTCAAAAGACCCACTCTGGGCTAGAGATATGGGAACCTGGATTCTCAGGAGTTTCCTTCAGGGCTACTGACAATATTTTATTGATATTCCTGGGTTCCAAAGTCACCATGGCTCAAACTTCTAAGAGATTGGGCAGTGGCGAGTATGCTCATACAGATAATTAATGATAGCCTGGTTACAGATAAGAAACAGTGAAAACTCATCTATAGGGCCTAAGATTTGTGAGAAAGAAGTCCAGGTTTTGATGGGAGAATAATATAGAAACAATAAAAATTAAAAATTCATGATTTGATAAATAAAGCATAAATTTATTCTTGTTAGGGCATGTCTGACTCTTCATGACCACATTTGGAGTTTTCTTGGCAAAGATAGTGGAATGGTTTTCCATGTTATTCTCTAGTTCGTTTTACAGATGAAGAAACTAAAGGAAACAAGATTAAGTGACTTGCCTAGGGTCACTCAACTAGAGACTGAGACCAGATTTAAATTCATGAAGATGAGTCTTCTTGACTCCAGTCCCAGTACTCTACCCACTGTGTTACCTAGTTTATGCAAAGCATAAATTACTACTTAGGAAAGGACTTCTAATTCTACTAGGACTGCTTGGAAAACAAAAATGCATTTTGGTTAACAAATAAATACATGAGTGAATGAATGAATGAACAAATAAATAACTTCAGAAAGGTACTTTATATTGCATGGCACATTAGGTTACAAATGTATATGTCACTTAAATATAAAAAGGCATATCTTTATAAAAATAAGAAAAAAAGTAAATGGAGGCAATCTTTAACAATAAAGACTAGGTTAAGAGTTCTCAACCAAATAAAGCACAGGGGACAGAGGAGATCATAGAAGATAAAATATATGCTTTTGATTGCAAAAAAAAATATTTGGTTTGAAATAGATGTGTAATAGTAATGATGATAATGGCATCATCATCATCATCATTATCATTATTATTTTAGCTGCATATCAATTTGTTCCAGAAACATTTTTATCTGAACTTCATTATGAACAATGAGAACAGATGAATTATAATAATTGTGCAACATATGTCCACTTCTACTTGAAGATTTTACCTCTTTAATAACTAGAAGATAAAATCTACTGGCTACAATTATACATCAGAAGTTTGTTGTCCTTCATAAACTTACCAATTTCTCTACTACAAATAAGAATTCAGCAAAGGTATTGTACTGGGACATAGAGCATCATTACTACTGCCACAGGATATAACATTAACTCTGTTTGTTTTGTTTGTTTTTTGCTAGACAATGGGGTTAAGTGACTTACCCAGGGTTACACAGGGTCACACAGCTAGTAAGTATCAAGTGACTGAGGTAGGATTTGAACTCAGCTCCACCTGACTCCAGGGCTGGTACTCTATCCACTGTGCCACCTAGCTGCCCCACATTAACTCTTAAAACTGAAGAATAACATGCTTAATAGGTATTACTGTGTCTGTCATTCCTAACTTCCAAACTATATTGAATGGAAAACTGAAAAATAAAGACTTGATAGGAACAAATAAAAATCATTCAGAAATAGGATAAGGAATATGTCATCATTGTCACTATTGGAGTTTTCTCAAAGAAAATTTCTGGTAGTCTAAAGAAGAGTATTTTTCAACACTTTTATTCAATTACAAAAAGCTACCATGATAGTCATCTTCACAAAATTCCACCAAACATTAAACAAAAAAGAGTGGTAATAGGACAGCTATTCATCCCAGGAATTTGTCTTTTAACTTCCTTTAAAAAATGAGAATGAATGGAAAGAAAAATAGTTATGATTTTATAATATTTTATGGAATTTTCCCTCAAAGATTTAACTTCATTTTCTTCATTTAAAAAATAAATATCATACTTCCCCTCTTGTGATTGATTATCTACATGATTCCTCACTATTTGGCTATTCTTATAGATATACACCATGGTTAAAAACATTTTATTTACACCTACTATAATGTATAATACTAAATAAAAATGTCTTGATGAAACCAATGAAGAGAAGAACATAAGTGTATTTCTCATTAACTCTACCTACAGAAGCAAGAATAAATCTGCTGTGAGGATGGGAAACAGAGTCTTCCTACTGAGATTCAGTGAGTCTAAGAATGCTTTTTGGATGAAGTGATGCTACCTATTATATTTAATCATTTGACTTCTCACAGCTACAGAGTGAAGAATTAGAATGTGGCCAGTGATCCTAGTGTAATATGCTGAGTCAACCATGTCTAACTAGGCTTAATGACAACCACTCTAAGCACATAAGTTGCTATGCTATAGAGAATCATTTCTTTATTTACAAAACGTCTCATCAGCCTCTACTTGAGGCTGACTCCATTCTTCCCTACACCGTAAAGTACTCCCTGGGTTTGAAACTATACCAGTGAAGCACATGTCTTGAAAGCCTTTGAGTATGAGTCAATGAACAGATGATGACTGTTATCTAAGAACTCTTCTAGCTAAGATCAACATAGCTTATTACTAGAAGTTTGAACACCAAACATGTCTTAGAATCACAATCTTATCAATACAGAGCTAAAAGGGACCTTAGAAATCCTCTCTTTTACCCCTCTCATTTATAGATGAAGAAATTGAGGTTGAGAGGTAAAGTAACCTGCCTAAAGCCACACAAGCAGAAATGAGAAATACCATAATTCAAACTTAAGGCCTTTGATTCCAAATTCAGTGCTCCTTCCCCTACTATACCATGCAACCTTTGCTAAATGATGTTTTTTGTTTATTTGTTTTTGGCCAAAGCAACTCAACATAGGTGATCTATTAAACTGAGATAGGACTGTGGTCTGGTTTCATAGTGCTAATAAAAATCATGTCCTCCCCTGTCCCCCAAGAATCTTTGTATATATTGTCTAGAGATTGTTTTTTTGTTTTTCTTTTCTTTTCTTTTTTTAAATTTTCTTAATGCCTCTCTCTCTTTTTTTTTTTTGGTTGCTCTGTCATTTTTTCAGTCAATTTTTTGTGACCCCATTTTGGGTTTTGTTAGTAGAATTGTGGGAATGGTTTGCCATTTCCTTATGCAGCTCATTTAATAGATTATAAATTGAGGCAAAAAGAGTTGTGAGCTGTCCATGGCCATACAGTATCTGAGGACAAGTTTGAACTTAGGAAGATGAGTTTTCCTGATTCCAAGCCCGGTGCTTCATCCATTGTGCCACCTAGCTACACTACTTTAACATATCTTAATTTGCTCAGCCATTATCAAACAATGAGCAACCAATGTGTTTCTGCTTTTTGAATTCATGATTTTACTACCACAAAAAAACCCTACCATGAAAACTTTGTTATTTATGGGACATTTCTTTCTGCTTTTGACCTCTGGAGTTTATGTCCAGTAGTGGGATCTCTAGGTCAAAGGTTATGGTTATTTTAGGCACTTTCCTCATGTGATTTCAATTTGTTTTTCATAATGTTTGGATTCATTTGCAACTCCACCAAGAGTGCTTCTATGTTGCTGTCTTCTCACAGCCCCTCCCACATTGACTATTTCTTTCAGGAATTTAGTTCTTTAACTAACTAAATTAGCCATGCTAGGATTCCAAAAGACATTCGTATTTGAAATGTGAAAAGGATAAAATAAGCCATCTTTTCAGATTAGCTTGAATATTTTGCGGAGGCAAATTCCTAGAAGGCTCTAGTTATGTTTAGATGAAAAGGAAGAGAGGTCTATTACCTGGAGAAAAAAGAAGTAGTCAAAAGACAACAGAAAAGAAGCAGAATTGCTTAGCTCTTAAACTAATTTTGCATTCTGTGTCCAACAAAAAGAATCTCCAGAGTAGAAATAAGATAAATATAGTTAAGAATCATTGAAGCCCAAGACTGTTGAGAAAGTATTTAGCTTTATATATTTCAGTCCAAGAAAAATGACGTATCAGGGCATTAAAAATGTTTGCTATACAATTTTGGTATCGTGGTAAGGGGTACTAAAGGAATCGCAAAGAACAGGAAATGTTAAAAGAATAGGAGTACTGTTTGTTGATATATAAAAGTAACAGGATATCATGTTAATATGTGTGTATATGTATAGACGCACATAAAATTTTGCTCTAGTTTTCTATCTCCTAGTCTTTGTGATTCAATATAGATGGAGATTGAAATGTGAGAGAGAGTAGGGGGAGATACAGAGACAGACAGACACAGAGACAGAGAGACAAAGACAGAGTTGGGGGTGGAGAGAGAGATAGGGAGATGATAGAGATCAATAATATTAAAGATATATATGTGTTTGCATACATGTATGGACCCAAATACACATTGAAGGCCCTATAGAAGGTGGCATATTCTGGAAACTACAGACTGCAGTAGTCTACATAAATCTCTAATTAAGTTCTAGAATTAAATATTAAACATACAATTTGTGAGCACTCAGAAAAGGAAGACCTGTATTCAAATCCCTCCCCAGATACTTGCTAGCTGTTTGATACAAGACAAGTCACTTAACCACTATGGGCCTCAGTTCCCCATCAATTAAATTCAGTAGTTGAATTAAATGTCCTGTGAGACCCTTCCAAAGTCTCTATGATCCCCTCACTTTTTTTTTTTTTTGGTGGGGGTGGGATTACCAGGCAAGTACCAGGTTTGCACTGAAACCAGCTTGAACCAGCCCTCAAGAGCTGATAGTTAATTTTTCAGTGTGAGCACTTACACCTTGGAAATCAGCAAAAGCCACAAATCAGGGGTTGAATTGTTGTTTTGTTGATTTTCTAGACTTAAGAAAGTATTAAAAATGTATATTGAATTTAAGAGTGTGTGTTCCTCTGAGAGATGGTTGTTAACAATTTACCAGCACACCCCTGTTAATAGATCAGGTAAAAGTATCTTGATTTCAGCAAGGTATTTGGTGAAGGGAAAATACTTTGTGGACAAAATGTAGAAATGAGAATTTGATTATTTATGATTAATTATGTTTGTAGCTGGCTGAATAGATTGATAATTATTTGCAGAAAGTTTTTATAAGCTATCATGCCAAAGCCTGTACCTGATCTTTCTGTAGAGAAAGAATTTGACTTGGTGTCTGCCCTAAAGAGCAGAACTAAAATGATTCAGTGGAAATGGCAAAAAAAGGCAAATTTAGGCTTCATGACTAGACAGTGAAGCAAAACAGAACTTGAAAAATTTGAGCTCTCAAACAGTAGAATGGCATGCTTCGAAAGTGGCCAGCCTCCCCTCCTTGGACATCTTTAAGCTTAATATAATAATGATGATAATGATAAATTTAAAAAGTGTTTTAACATTTGCAAAGTGCTTCCCATGTTTTTTTTTCACTTGATCCTCTACCCTTTAAGGTAGCTGCTATTTCTCCCCATCTCTGCCCCCTCCTTCAATTTTATAGATGAAAAAATTCAAGCTGAAAGATTCAAGATACCCATTTGTCTGTGTGTTATAATGGGTGATTCTTTTTTGTATATGAAGTGGACTAAATGTAATCCTTTTCAACTCTCAGATTTTGTGATTGATTTTTAAATCAATAATCTAAGATCTCCACTTTATAAAATGGTGGCCTAAAATAACAAGAACTGGCATTTATATAGCAATTTAAGGTTTGTGAAGCACTTTTACATATATTATCTCATTTAAGCCTCACAACAAACCTGTGAGCTACATGATACAGGCATTATCTACGTTTTATAGATGTGGGGACTGACACTAAGGGAAGTAAATGGCTTGTCTATAGTAAGACTGCTAAGTATGGGAGTCTGGGTTTAAACATAGCCTTCACTGTCTAAGTCTGTTATGCTTTCTACTATGCTACATGGCCTAAAACCAACAAGATGGAATGCAGTAGTAGTAAAGGCCTGCACTTAAGGTCGTTCTTTCCTCCCTCCCTCCCTTCTTTCCTTCCTTCCTTCCTTCTTTCCTTTCTTCTTTCTCTTTCTTTTCTTATATCAACTGTACAAATGCAAGAAAAGCTAGACCTCTCTTGAAAGCAGCTAGTGGGGAAAAAAAGACTAATAGGACTTAGTGGGCCATAAACTCAGTATAAGGCAATGTCATGTTACTGCTATGAAAAAAAAAGAAGCATAATTTATACATGCTCAGGATCTACGAATAAAAGTCTAAAATATAAAGTATGGAAACTGATAGTCCTATTGAATTCTGCTGAGTTCAGAGTAAAACTGAATTATTTTATTAAGTTCTTTGTTATTCAGTTGTTCCAGTTATGTCTGACTCTTCCTAATCCCATTTGGGATTTTCTTGGCAGAGATACTAGTGTGGTTTGCCATTTCCTTCTCTAGTTAATTTTACAGATGAAGAAACTGAGGCAAATATGGCTTAGTTACTTGCCCAAGGTCACACAGCTAGTAAGTGTCTGAGGCCAGATTTGAACTCAGGTCTTCCTGACTCCAGGCCCAGTGTTCTATCCATTCAGCAACCTAGCTACTTCTCTTCAGTTCTAGATTGTCCCATTTCCAAGAAGCACATATTAAAAGTATTTTCAGAGGAAGCAAAACAGATGGAGAAAGGTCTAGAAATAGTGTCAGAGGAGGAATAGTTTAACAGTCTGATTTTGTCTGAAAAAGAGAATGAATATGGAGCTAATGTGATTATGACTCTTCAAACATGAAAAGGGTTATTATGAAGAAAAACAAGCTTGTATGTATGTCCAATAGGACAATATCAATTGGCAAAAATTGCAGTGAGCTAGATTTCAGCTCAGTAGGAAGAACTTTTAAATGATGACAGATGTGCAAAGCTAAAGTGGGCTGCCTGATGAGGCAGTGAATTCTATATCACTTTAAATATTTGAGCATTGTTCTGTTCCAATAGGAGGTGCTGAACAACATTCATTGATGAAAAATACTCGAATGAATGTATAAATTAATTAATTGGAAAAAATAAAATTTTTCTTAAGCACTTAATATATGTCCAGCACTAGGTTAAGTGTTGGAGATACAAATATAAAAGCAAAAATAGTTCATGCCCTCAAGAAACTTACATTCTGATAAGAGAAAAATAATACATATAGAGGAGCAGTTGCAGGAGCACTCTTGATAGAAGAATGAAACTATAAAACATGGTGACCATTTTGAGGTATGGATCTCAATGCTATCTATCTATAGATCTACCCGAGTCCACTTCAGAAAAATAATTTGATTAGGCACAATGTCTTCCCTTAAATTGTGAACCTGAGAGCAGCCACCAAATTTTACCTGTCCTTGTATTTCTAGCACTTAACATGGTGTGTAACACATAGTAAGGGTTTAATAAATTTTTACTGAAAACTTCACTGACTTTCTGATAATTATTTTTGCTGATATTTACCAGTAAAGCGACTGTTCAGGTTGGAAGAGGAGTTTAAATAGTTAATAGCTAAATTTTCCTCCAAGATAAATATTTGAAAGCTTGGTGCTTACTACTATTACAGTTTCAAATGGATACCCTCTCCTCCAATAAGCAAAGGAACGTGACCTTGGGAAAAAAATAAAAACATGATATATAATCATCACAGCTAGAATGAGAACAAATAGAGTGTAGTGTTCTGACAAAACTGAGATTACCTCATTACTCAACCACTCGTACATTCCAGTTCTTGGACAGCAAAGCCTAAGGATTGATTGACCCCTGGCCAACAGCATCAAAATGAACAGCGTAAATTAGGTGGATTGGTATGTTGACTGCCTATAATCTCTTATTTATTTGGTTTTCATCCACATACTCAAGCTGACTATAAACTCCTGTTTGCGAACATTTATGGGAACTGCAGTCATCTAAAACAAAGAGAAATTATTGATATTGGAGGAAGCCCTGGATTTGGAATTGGGAAACATGAGTTCTTTCCATGAACTCACTCTGTGACCTTAGGCAAGTCACGTCTCTGGGCCATAGTTCCCCTGTATGAAGTGGAGTAGATAATCTCTAAGTTCCTTCTAGTTCAATTAAAAAAAAAATCTAGGGGCAGCTAGGTGGTGCAGTGAATAGAGCACCAGCCCTGGATTCAGGAGGACCAGAGTTCAAATCTGGCCTCAGACACATAACACTTACTAGCTGTGTGACCCTGGGCAAGTCACTTAACTGCATTGCCTAGTCAAAAAAAAAAATCTATGCTGTAATATAAAATGGATAGAGTTTTAATGCATTATTTTAGATGCTATAGAGACAAGCTTATATAGAAGGTATGGCCAAGATGAGAAATATATTTCCTATGCCCAAGCCCAGAGACTCATTAGAAGATTCTGGTACTCCATTTCCCATGAGACTGTGTGGGGACTCTGATTCAAAGAAAAAGAAAATCTTGAAAATGTATCTGGAGTAGAGGACATTCAAGATCCTGTTGTCCCTGATTCCAGGAGTTTTAACATCTTCCTAAGACTTAATGAAGCAAGTAAAGAAAATATCTTATTGGAATGATCCTGAGAAAAGCGAATCTGAAAGAGTCTTCAAGAAGCAAATATGAAGGCCTCCTTCATTGAAGGTGTCTGTATATTTTCATCCTAGTTGCTTGCAATGGAGAGGACAGCAGAAAGAACAGATACCTATAGAAGCAGTTTCTAACTGTGACATAGAGGTTAACATTACTAAAAACTAACTACCTTTCTACATCAGAGCCTAATTTGAAGGAGCAATGGGTGACAACATCATGCTTTCTTTTACTTTTGCTTCACAATTTTTTATAGTTAAATATTTCACCATTTCAATGGCCTATTTCTGGCTGACCAGTTACTGTAATAGCAAATTAGGTATCTATTACTGAATTTGACATTGCAAGTTCCCATTTTAAAATGAGATAGGAGCCTCAGTGAGATGAAATAATTATAAACATCCAAATGGACAGACAGTTTGGAATAGTGAATAGAGAACTGGCTATCTTCACCCCATGGCCTCTCCAGTGCTCCAGGAACTAACCCCTAGTACCATAACTGGCTGTCTACCTCCTGACTTCCATCCTCATCTCAGGGTCTTCTTAAGTCATTTCTATACTACCTTACTTCTGCATGATTCTACAGGGCTATGCCTCTACTTGTTTCTGCCTTTAGTGAAATGGGACTCCAGAGGCATCACAGGACTCCATATTACTACCTGCCATAAAGTTGGAGCTCTTGGGAGAATCTTAAACAACTTTATATACAAGTAGTACAAAAACAGGTGGTGAGCTGGATATGACTCTCAGGCTAAAGCCGCTGACCCCTGAAATGGAGAATGGAGTAGGGTTTTAATACATGAGTTAATTATTTTTTTTCTTGTTTATGCTCAAGGCTTCTTCCTCCAACTTTAGGATCATCCATACATCGTGTGTGTGGTTGCATACAATCTAATATATTAATTATTATATAATATATATGTAAATGCACATATATATACAACATATTGTATATATGCATACAAATATATTGTATAATATATATTATATATTTTATAATATACATTATATACTTTATAATATACATTATATACTCTAGATATAGATATGGATGGTATGGATATAAATGATACAGGGAGACAGGGACAAAGATTGCAATCTTAAAGATAAAGATCTACCCAGATGTCTATTCATGCAGATATATCTATATAGGTATTGTTTATATCTCAAAGTATTAGTAATCTTGGAATTGGAGGAAGGCGCTTGGATCAAACTCAGAAAAAATTAAAATGTAATTGACTAACATACTCAAAAGAACACAGGATGCTTAGCCAAACTGCACTGTTTGATATTTTATCTGCATTACATTCCATTTCTTTGGTACTGCCTATCCCTATGTATGAACTGTTCTTTCTTATTGCTTCTTTTTTTCTTTTAAAATTAAGTTAGGTAATCATTTATTTTATTGTTATTTTTCATAAAATCAGCTCCTAGTTTTATTTATTAAGTAATTTTTATTTTGTTAAACTTTCCTTTGATTTTCCAGATTTCTGTTTTGGTTTTAAACTGGGAGTTTTAAATTTGTTGGTCTTATAGAGTATTTTTAGTTGCATGTCCAACTTGTTAATCTTAGTTCTCTTTCATTGGTGAAAGTGTTTAGTGCTATAAATTTCCCCTTAAGACCTGCTTTAGCTGCTTCCTCCCAATTTTTTAAATTATGTCTTTGTTGTACTTATCTTTAATGAAAATATTGTTTCTATGATTTATTATTTTACCTATCCATACCTTAGGATTGTTATTTAGTTTTCAGTTAATATTTAGTCTTTGCTTCAAAGGCCCTTTATTGAATGTAAATTTTATAGCATTAAGGTCAATGAAAGATGTATTTAACATTTCTGCTTTTATGTGTATGTTTGTAACATATTTATGCCTTAATACATGATCAAATTTTGTAAAAGTACTGTTTAAACTGAAAATAGTCATACTCTTTTTTATTACATTCAATATTGTCTGCATTTCTATTCTAACCAACTTTTCTAAAATTTTGTTTAGTTATTTCCTTTTTTAATTTTTTTAAATTAAGTTAATCTAGGTCTGTGAGGGATAAACTGAGATCCTCCATTATACTATTACTCCCTATAACTTGTTTAATTTTTTCATTTTAAAATTTTGGTGCTGTGCGGTGGAGCCAAGATGGTGCAGTGCAGGCAGCAACTCAGCTGAACTCTTCCAATATTTCCCTCTAAACAACTTTAAAATAATACCTCAAATCAGATTCTAGAATGGCAGAGCCAACAAAAGATTAGGGTGACACTTTTTATTGCAGCCCAAGACAACTTAGGAGGTAGGAATGAAGTCTGTAACACTGAGTTAAGAGCCATCCCAGAGCACAGCACACTCAAATGTAACACCAGCCCCAGGCTTTAGAGGTAGCAGCAGCAGCAGCAGCAGCAACTTTAGGAAGTCATCCTATAAATGGTAAGAACATTAGACAACTACTTAGGAAAAAAAAAAGATTATAAGGGATGCTTTGCTGACACTGGGTGAAGGACCCTGTTGCATTGGCTACATGCAAGGTCCAGGGAAAGAAAAGAACACTGATTGTGGCTACAGAAGAACAAGGCCACTGCTCACAGTATCAGGGCAGAGAAGATTTCTTGTAGGCGTCACCTGAAAGTGCTGGCCCTGGCCTCAGTTTCAAGGTAGAAAGTAGGACTACTGTTTGCAGCCACAGGAGAGCAGGGAACCTAGTCACAGTTCCAGGGTGAGAAGGAGCACCAGTATTTGAGGCTGCATGAGAACAAGGTCACTTCTTGGATAAATGCTAGCTCATAAGCCAGGAGAGAAGTCACCATACCTCTCCTTAGATCACACAATCTTGAAGGCACCAAAAACTTACAAACCTCAGAACTATCTCTGAAAACAGCAGCATGAAAGATCTGAAGCTTGGGATAGCATCCCCCCCATGCCCTGGGAGCAGAGCCCAACTTTAATATGAAGTTAAAAGTCAAGAAATAAGCTGAAAAAAAAAAGGAAAAAAAAACAAGAATAAACCTGGTCATAAAAAAACTACTATGGTGATAGAGCAGATCAAGATACAAATGCAGAAGAAGACAATGATATCAAAAGAGTTACAAACAATGCCTTAAATAAAAAATGTGATTTGGACACAAGCTCAATGAAAATTTCTTGAAGAGTTCAAAAACAATTTGAAAATCAAATAAGACATGTAGAAAAAAAAAGTTGAGAAATAAGTTAGAGTGATGCAAAAAAAAATAATGAAAAGAGAATCAACAGGTTGGTAAAAAAAAAGACAAAATATACTGAATACAATAAATCATTAAAAATTGGTCAATTGGTCAAAAAATTGGAATTGGTCAAATGGAAAAAGAGGTCCAAAATATACTTTTCACTTATTTTAAAATATGTATGTATTTATTTAAAAAAATTCCCCATTTACATATTAAAAAATGTTAACATTCATTTTTAAAACTTTGAGTTCCAAATTTTCTCTTTTCTTCCCTCCCCACCCCACCTCATTGGAAAGGCAAGAAGTCTGAAATAGGTTATATATGTGTAGTCCTTCAAAACATATCCATAATAGTCATGTTGTAAAAGAAAACATAGACAAAAAAAACTTTAAGAAAAATAAAGTTTAAAAAAAATATGCTTTGATCTGTATTCAGACACTATCAGTTCTTTCTCTGGGGATGGATAGCATTTTTCATCATAAGTCCTTTAGATCATCATGGATCATTGTATTACTGAGAATGGCTAAGTCATTCACAGCTGATCATCTTACAATAATGCTGTTACTTTGTACACAGTACATTTCACTTTGCATCACCACATGCAAGTCTTTCCAGATGTTTCTGAGAGCACCATGTTCATCATTTTTTATAGTACAATAGTATTCCATCATAATTATATACCATGACTTATTCAGCCATTCCCCAGTTGATGGGCATTCCTCATTTTCTAATTCTTTGCTCCCAGAAAGGAGGTGCTATAAATATTTTTTGTACATAGAGATCCCTTTCCTTTTTTTTTTTAATCTCTTTTGGGATACAAACCTAGTAGTGGTATTCCTAAGTCAAAGGGTATATGTGGTTTCATAACACTTTGAGCATATTTCTAAATTGTTCTGCAGAATGGTTGAATCAATTCACAACTCCACCAACAGTGCACTAATGTATCATTTTCCCCACATCCCTTCCAACATGTGTCATTTACCTACAAAAATTTACTGAAGAAAATAGTTACTTCTAAAGCAAAATTGGACAAATGGGGTAGGGAGGTGTACAGAAGCTCATTGCAGAAAATTACTCCTTAAAAATTAGAACTGGGCAAGTGGAAGTTAATGACAACATGAAAAATCAAGAAACAATAAAACAAATTCAAAAGAATTAAAAAATAGAAGAAAATATGAAATACTTTATCAGAAAAACTGATCTGGAAAATAGATTGAGGAGATGTAACTTAAGAATTATTGGATTAACTGAAATCCACGATAAATAAAAGAGCCTAGATATCATTTTTTTAAATAGTAAAAATACTCTATATCCAAGATCTAAAAGGTAAAATAGAAATTGAAAAAATCCACCAATCACCTCTTGAAAGATGTCCCAAAATGAAAATACCAAAGAATATAATAGCCAGATTTTAGAGCTTCCATATCAAGGAGAAAATATTGCAAACAGCCAAAAAGAAACAATTCAAATATTATTCCACAGTCAGGATCACACAAAATCTAACAGCTTTTGATATTAAAAGATCAGAAGGCTTGGAATATAATATATTAGAAGGCAAAGGATATAGGATTACAATCAAGAATCACCTACCAAAGAAAATTGAGTATAATCTTTCAAGAGAAAAAAATGATATTTAATGAAACAGAAGATTTTTAAGCATTCTTTATAAAGGACCAGAGCTTAATTAAAAAAAAAAGAAGAGTTGTCATTCAAACAGATGACTCAAGAGAAGCATGAAAAGGTAAACATGAAAGAGTAACCATAAGGAACTCAATGGAGTTAAACTGTTTGTTTTTTGATATGGGATGTTGATACTTATAAATCTTAAGGATGTTATTTTTAGGGTAGTTAGAAGGAGTACACACAGACAGAGGGTATGGGTGTGAGTTGGCTAAGATGAGACTATCCCCACCCCCCCAAAAAAAGAATTAAGAGGTGAGAAAGAGGGATGTTCTGGGACAAGGGAGAAGGGAGAGGAAAAATCAGGAAAATATCTCACATAAAAAAGGCTTGTAAGGAAGAGCTTTTATAGTGTAGAGGAAACTGGGGTGGTGCTTGGCAGGCAATACTTGAAGTTCACTTACATTAGAATTAATTTAAAAAGGGAATAACATACACACTCAGTTAAGTGTAGAAATTTATCTTAGCCAATAAAAAAAAAATAAGAATAAAGGGGACATGAGAAAGGGGGTGCTGATAGAAGATAAATCAGATTAAGGGGACATTATTCAGTAGCAAAACAGAGTTTTAAGGAGGGACAAGGTAAGAAAGAAAGAAAGAAAGACAGAGAGAGAGAAAGAGAGAGAGAGAGAGAGAAACAGGAAAAAGCAATTGAATGACTGGAAATACACAGGTAATAATCATAACTGCGAATGTGAATGGGATGAATGCACCCATAAAATGAAAGTGCATAGCAGAATGGACTGAAGACCAGAATCCAACAATACATTGTCTACCAAAAAATACATATGAAATAGAGAGACATACACAGAGTGAAAATTAGGGGCTAGAGCAGAAGCTTGCTTCAGCAAGAGTAAAATAAAAAGGCAGGGATAGCAATCATGATCTCAGACAAAGAAAAACCCAAACTAGACTTAATTAAAAGAGATAAGCAAGGAATCAATGTTTTGTTACAAGGTGTCATAGACAATGAAGTAACATCAATACTGAACATGTATATACCACATGGCATAGCACCAAATTATTAAAGGAAAAATTAAATGATTTGTAGGAGGAAATAGGCAGGAAAACTATACTAGTGTGGTATCTTAACATTCCCCTCTAAGAACTAAAACATCTAACCATAAAATAAAAAAGATAAAAGTTAAGGAGATGAATAGAATTTTGAAAAAATTAGATATAATAGACTGAATGGAAATAGAAAGGAGTATAGCTTTTCCTAAGCTGTACATGTTATCTTCACAAAAACTGACTAAGTATTAGGGCATACAAAACTTACAAAAATTCAGGGAAGCAGAAATATTAAATGCAAGATTTCCAGACTGTAATACAATAAAAATGACATTTAATAAATGGCCATGGAAACATGTATTAAAAATTAATTATAAACCAAACAATCCTAAAGAATGAGTGGGTAAAAGAACAGATTACTGAAACATTTAATAATTTTATTAAAGAAAATGACAATAATGACACAACCTATCAAACTGTGCCCCTACTATATCACTGTTTTGTCATGGTAAAGGGGTTTGCATAGCTAAATAAAACTATAAAACTGTAACTAAGACAAATTCACATTTTTCTTTGAGCCTTCACATGCAGGTGTTTTGACATGGTTGTCCTCTTCTAAGTTTGTATTTTGATATTTCCTGTCATCATAGTAACTTTCTATGGTTATATTTATTTTTTGCTTATTTTTGAGCCTGTTTTGTGAATTTTATGTTAAAGTTGGGCTCTGCTTCTAAGTTTGAGAGGACACTGTCTCAAGATTTTTTGCATAGGGACATGCAGCCTTGATACTGGCCTGTGCCAGGGCCTCAAACCTGGACTATTAGTCCTTGCTGCTGAGCTATGATGGAGCCATGGGTTCTCTCTGTTGACCTTCTCTGGGGACTGAGGGTCTTTGATACTGGGTTGTGCCTGGGGCCAAAGGCCCTCACTGCTGGCCTATTTCAGAACTTGGGGCTTGGCTGCTGGTTTACTCAGTTGCCACCTGTGCTGAACTGCACTCCTCTTTTATCCCATTGAGACAGACCTTTCCTGCTGACCTTCTAAGTTGCCTTAGTTTAGAAAATTGCTTCATCCTGCCCTTTTTCTGGGTTCTGCCACTCCTGAATTAATTTTTAGGTGTAATTTCATAGTTGGTTGGAGGTGAATTTAGGACAGTTCAGGTAAGTTCCTTTTTTACTCCACTATCTTGTCTCTACCCTCTCCAGGTACATGATTTAGACAAAAAAAAGTGATGCTATACGTAAAGTAGATGAACATGGGATAGTTTACCTGTCAGATCTATGGATGAAGAAAGAATTTATGATCAGACAAGAGATGGAGATCATTACAGAATATAAAATGGACAATTTTGATTTCATTAAATTAAAAAGATTTTGCACACACAAAACCAAAGCACACAAGATTGTGAGAAAAGCATGAAACTAGGGGGAAAATTTATAGCAAGTTTCCCTGATAAAAGACTCATTTCTCATATATATAGATAATTTGGTCAAATTTTTAAGAGTAAGAGTCATTTCTCAATTGATAAATGGTCAAATGACATGAATAATTAGTTTTCAGAAGATGAAATCAAAGCTATCTATAGTCAAATGAAAAATGTTCTAAATCACCATTGATGAGAGAAATGCAAATTAAAACAATTCTAAAGTACACCTTACACCTATCAGATTGGCCAATATGACAGAAAAGGAAAATGACAAGTGCTGGTGAGGATGTGGAAAAATTGGATCAATAATGCATTGTTGGTGGAGTTGTGTGGTCCATTTTGGAGAACAATTAGTAACTATGCCCAAAGGGCTATAAAACTATGCATACCCTTCGGCCCAGCAATACTACTACTAACTCTGTATCCCCAAGAGATCAAAGAACAAGAAAATGACCTATATGTACAAAAATATTTGTAGCAACTCTTTTTGTGGTGGCGAAGATATGGAAACTGAGGGGATGTCCATCAATTAGAGAATAGCTGAACAAATTGTCACTTATGATTGTGATGGAGTTCTATTGTGTTATAAGAAATGACAAGCAAGATAGTTTCAGAAAAGAAAAAAAAAATTGAGAAGACCTATATGAACTGATGAAAGTGAAGCGAACAGAACCAGGAGAAGAATCTACATAGTAACAATAAGTATTGTGTAATGATCAACTGTGAATGACATAGCTATTCTCAGCAATGCAATGATCTAAGACAATTCAAAAGGAGTTATTATGAAAAATATTACACATCTCCAGAGAAAGAAGTGATGGAGTCCAAATACAGAATGAAGCATATTTTTTCCACTTTTTTTTTCTTGCTTTTTTTTGGCAACAAATTATGGAAATATTTTTACATTATTTAACATATATTGATATTACATTTCTTGCCTTTTTAATGGGTAGAGGAAGCATGAGGGAGAGAAAAAGAAATTGAAACTCAAAATTTCAAAGAAATTAACTTTAGACATAAAAAATTTTAAAAAAAGATGCTATGCCCCTTGGTGTATACATGTGTAGCAGTGATATTAATTCATTTTCTATGTTATGTAGTTTCCTTCTTTACCTCTTTTAATTAGTTCTAATTTTGCTATTGTTTTGTCTGAGATCATTATTTGTACCCCTGTTGTTTTTTTTTTCTTTTTCATTTTAGCTTTAGCTGATGAATAATATATTCTGCTACAGGAACTTATTTTAACTCTCAACATAACTTTTTTTAAGTGTGTTTTTTTCTAAGGCACATATTGTCAGATTGTTTTCTAATCCATTCTGCTATCCTCTTCCTTTTTATTGTGAATTCATCCAATTTATAATCAGTCATGATTACTAATTCTGTATTTCCTTCCAAACTATTTTCTTATGTTTTTCCTTCTCTTTGTTTCTTACCCATTCTTTAAGAATTCTGACTTATCTCTCCTCTCTACTACCCTCCTTATCTTCCTGTCTTTTCAATTTTGTTTACCTATTGGACCAAGTAAATTTTGTACCTGATTGTGTGTGTCAATATATGCATGCATTGCATTATGTATTATGTATCAGGCATATATAATTTTTTCCCTCCTTTGGCTGGTTCAGATAAGAATGAGGTTCAAGTGTCACTCACTCCCATCTTCCATACTCTTTATTGTATAGACTTCTACTTGCCCACCCTATTCATATGAGATAATTTTTGCTATTCTTCCTCTCTATTACACTTGCCCCATGCACTGCTCTTCACCTCTCTTTCCATTCTTCCATTAAAATTATCAAACCACTACAGAATCATTCTTCATGCCTCCATCTAATTAGATACCTTCCATGACCCCTCATATTTATCTTTTTATGCTTCTCTTTATGCTTCTCCTGCTTTGTATGTCAAATTTTCTACTCAGCTCTTATCTTTTCATCAGAAATACTTGGTAGTCCTCTTTTTCATTAAAGGTTTATTTTTCATCTGTAGGATTATACTCAGGTTTATTATAAGCTAAGATCAAAGTCAGCAAACTATACTCTACGGGTAAAATTCAGGCTATCACTTGTTTTTGAATGGCCTGTGACATAAAAAAAAAAAATGTTATTTAACATAGTTTACTGACTAGTAGCCTAGATCTCTTGCTTTCTAGAATATCTTATTCTAAGCTAGCTCTCCACTCCTTCATTGTTGTGGCTACTAAATTGTATATGATCCTGTCTGTGATTCCTCTGTACTTGTACTCTTTCTTTCAGTTGTTTACAGTATTGTTTCTTTGATCTGTGAACTCTCAATTTTGACCATAATGTTTCTGGGAGTTTTCATTTTTTTTTCAAATAGAAGATGATTGGAGAATTCCTTCTATTTCTACTTTTCCCTTGGTTTTAAGAGTCTGGGGTTTTATGTTTTCTCAAAATTTTCTCGGGTTCTTTTTATCATGACTTTCAATTGATTTCCCCTTGATAAACTTTCCAAGTCATTTGATTTGTTGTTGTTGTTGTTTTATATGAGATACTTCACATGTTTTCTTAATGTATTGTTCCTTCTTCAGCTTCTACTTGGTCAATTCTTATTTTCACAAATTTAAGCTGATAATTCTCTTTTCCTATCTTCATTTTTTTCATTTTTTCCATTTTCTTTCTATTTATTTTTCATATACCTTGTTAGCTTTTTAATTTGTGTCTTTTTTAATTTTTGCTTTATTTTTTTTCAAACGTAGGTCTCCTGAGTTCAAATTTATTTCTCTATCCACCATAGTACCCTGCCTCTCATCACCATCAGTAGATCTTCAGAAAAACTTCATGAGATTATTCCAATTCTCCTCCCCATAGTTGGGCAGAAAAGGTGCTTGCTTTATTTCTTCAAGAAATGCTGGTTAGATTTGTGACCAAGCTGTATTTTTCTTTGAAGCTTTGCTTGTAGATGTTTTTGAGTCATTCTTTTCTTCCAGATTTCTATCTTAAGCTTCTCTGTCTAAATAATAGGTCTTTATGATGAATGCATTGTTTGCTTTGTTTGTTTGCCCATTCTTTCAGCCTACTTCTTTTCTTTGGACTTTGTGTTAGCACTGGGATCTGTGCACTAATTGGTGAAATGTCTGGACTAAGCTTCTATCTTCTTGTGTTTTTCTGCTGCTTTCACAGCTCAGGTTAGTGATCTGCATTTTCTTTTAGTGCTCCCAAAGTTATGAGATTCAGCACAAAGTCTGCTTTAATGTCCTCCTAGTCTGAGTTCTGCAAGTTCTTCTCCCAGCTTTGGTTTTGTTGACTTATACATGATTGGGAATTTCAGTAGACTGTTGATAGACTCAGTCACTTTAAGGCTACTTGCAGTCTTTGCACAATCAATGACTGAATTGCACACTTCTCTTTGCTATGGGATGCCTGCTTTGGTTATTTTGCTATAGTCTTTCATCCTAGACTAGAGTCTAGAACTGAGTTCCTGTTTTGCCCCTGGGATCAGAGCTGTATGGCTACTATATGCTTCTGAACTTTTTCCTTGCTCAGTACACAGGTACAACTTGCTAATAGTCACTTTTCTCCACCACGCTTAGGTTCAGGTTCCATGCCACAATGTACTCTAGTATTGAGTAGTAATAAAACTGCCAGATGGAGCCCTATTCCTGTAAACTTCACTAGTTTGGAAGTTCTCTGGGATTGCTTTCTATCTCAATGCTTCCTTCCCTGGTTCTGAATCTCAACTCTCAGTCCCTGGGATTTGGAATGTTCTGTATGTAACGCACTCTTGGTGGGGTCTGAAAACTTCTTTGTCTCCCTTAGCTAACCTGAGCTGGAAAAGTGGCTCAGTATGACTTTTTCTTATATTTCCTAGTTGGAATTTGGTATATTGAATCATTGTGGAGGAGGTTTGGTTGAGAAGCTAGGCCACACTTCTTCCTCTTACTCTGTCATCTTAACTCCATCCTACCCACATCCTCCTCATTGACTCTTGGGATTTAAAACTACCATTAAGGCTCAGATCAGATCAAGTGCCATCTCCTTCCAGAGACCTTTTCTTATTGCCTCAGTTTTGTGTGTGTGTGTGTGTGTGTGTGTGTGTGTGTGTCCTTCCAAATTATTTCTCCAACCAATCTGTGAATGTGTTATATACTCCTAATAAAACTTAATGTATTGCAGTAGCCTATCCCCTTTATATTTGTTTCCCAAGTGTCAACCACAGTGGCATATATTAGGCACATAAATGTTTTTGAAATTTTAAAATAAAATTAATAAAAACCTAGCTTCTTGGAATATTTAACAATAAACTCTTCTATTTGATATTTAAAGCTCATAATCCCTGATGACATTTCCAACTTTGTTAAATATCCCTCACTTCCTATATTCTGAAATTCAGTCAGATAAACTTTTTTTGTTCCTCACACAAAACATTCCATCTTTTATCTCTGTGACTTTGCACTGGCTGCCGTACCTTTCCAGAATTCACTCCTTCTATACTTCTGCCTCTTAGAACCACTTGTTTCCTTCAAAATTCAGCTCAAATGCTTCATTGAATAGAAAGCCTTTCACTGTCTGGTTGAGGTTTAGGGGTGCTGGGACCCCAAAATCACAACATGTGGGTCTTGCCCGAAAGAATTCAATCAAAGCCTTCTTTCAGCCAAAGATAAAGTTTATTAGAACATCTGTCATATTGGGCAGACTCTTAAGGAGTCTGAACATTAGTGAGCTATTGGCTAGATTATAAGAATCTGAGCACCTTAATGGAGACAAGATGGACCTTATATACAGAAAGACTGTGGGAGATCTCTAGAGTGATTGGGTGTAGCCACAATGAAAGGCCAGTTGATGGGATTATAGCCTCAGGCAAACACCAAAGATTTGGCCATGTGGTTGAAAGGCCAGGGTTTTTCCTTTCTGGGGTCCAGATCCTAACCCCATCAATCTCACTTGCCAATACCTTCTCCCCTTCCAATAACCTTGTTTTTATTTGTATACAGCTGGGTCCCAATAAGTAGAAGCAATGAATCTCTTGAAGTGGTAACATGTATTTTGAATTCACACTATTTTAAATTATAATTAGGTAAACTATCTTAATTATTTCTACCTTAATGGAAATATAACTTGTGAATTCCTTAATGTAATCATTTTGAGGAGGATGGGACCTAGAACCCAAAAAGGAAAAACCCTGAACTTTCCCACATGGCCAAATATCTGGTGTTCCCCTAAGGCTATAATCCCATCAACTGGCCTTTCATCATGGCTACACCCAATAGCCCCTCCATTGTCTTCCATTGTCCAGGTCCCAGGAGTTCTGTTCACCCCAGTTTATTGGCCACTCCCATCCAGATCTCCTTAGGCCCCTCCTCCCAAATTACTTGGCCACTCCTAGATCCCTCTCACAGGCCATTAAGATGCTTAGATTCTTAAAATCTAGCCACTGGTCAGATTCTTATAATCTAGCCAATAGTTTACTAATGTTCAGAATCCTTAAGAGTCTGCCCAATATGACGGGTGTTCTAATAGGGATGTTCTAATAAACCTTGTCTTTGGCTGAAAGAAAGCTTGGGTTGAATTCTTTTGGGCAGGACCCACATGTTGTGATTTTGGGGTCCCAGCACCCCTGAACCCCTAAACCGCATCAGTAGCACAAATAGTTGAGATACCAGATAATTTAAGACTGAAAAGTACAAGAATCAGAAAGCTCTAAATATTTCTAGATAGATTTTCCTTAAGTTATACTGAGCTCACAGGGACTGCTCTAGAGAAGTTTCAGGATTAAAACTATTGTTGCATGTCATATCTAAGGAAGGTATAATCCTTAAAGAAAAAAAAAAAGGAATACATTTTTCAGGACTTGTGGACACTAGAGTCTCATTCTGGAAATTTTGTTAAAGGAGAAAACATAACAAAACAAATAAAAATCCAGTGTTACACACTCACTCCAACTGATAAAATGAGAAAATTAATCCAAAGATCTACACAAAACAACCCAGATCTAAATGAAGAATAAATTAACAGAGATGTTATGAATCTGAAACAAAATTAAAGCTTCATTTTAACAGCAGTGCATGCAAACGTCCTCAGCTCATTACTCTTCAGACAGTTTTCATTACTCCACAGACCAGGATAAGAATTTGCATTTCCCAAGGTAATGGTTTCCCTATGTGCCAGACCATAAGAGGCTTTGCTTCATATTCTGAACATTAATGGGCAACATACCTATTAACAGGAAAAGAAATTGTCCATTTAAATGCATGTGAACCATTTTTTGCTACAGTACTTCTAGGGTACTGGTTTTTTTTTTGAAACTTCCTGCTTCCTAGGGGTTTTTCACTTTTTACTAAAGTACTTCCAGGGCAAGTACTAGCTTTTCAGACCCTTACTTCTTCCCAGGGGCAAACAACACCTCCAGGGTTATCTCAGAAACAAACTGAAATGGCTACTTCTATCTGTTTGCGGGTGGGGAGGATGAGGAGATTGAGAGATGATTTCTCATATCAGGGGACCACCATCCATTATTCACATCTCTTTCCTACAGCCATATTTCTTATATTTATTTCCTATGGATTCGGAGAAAGCAAGGATTAGAAATGAATGACATTCTTTACAACTCACAAGAGGTTTGCCTTAAGCCAAACTCATGCTTTCATTTTATGCAGAATTTAACTCTCCAGATGCTGCCATGAGACTGTCACCTGGGACTTCAAAGAAGCCTCAAGCACTAAGGCAAAGCTAGACGAGAAGAGAAGGATGAGTGGGAATTGGATTTGGGGGAGGAAGGAGCAAATGGTAGCAGACACAAAGGACTCCCAGGAGAGGATAACTCTCAGAGGCAGAATATTAGGCAGAGTATAGATGAAAATGAAATCTCTACTGTTCTTTGAATGGCTGACAGCTCTCTGATGAGGTACAAAGGGTATAGCACAGAATGTAAACTACCCAAAAAGTTCAGGACTTGGGACATACCATCCTTTGCAGGAGACAGTACAAATTTTTATAAATTAAACATTCGTCAACATTTATTCCCTTCACATGGACAAGGAGAGTGTCATTAGATTAAAGTGCTATATTTGGAAGTTAACTTAGAATTCATCTTGTCCAAACCCCTCATTTTACAGATGTGGAAACTAAGTCCAAGAAATGGTCACACAAGTGCCAAATCTGGAATTGAAACTCAGGTCTTGTGACTTCAAATGCAGCCTTCTATCCACTATACCATACTGCCTTTGCCAAATAGTAATTCTATCACATACATAATTATTATTAGCCCTCATAAACTTGAGGGGAAAAAATGAAGGAATTAAGTTCCTCATGCTGTGAACAATTTTATTTGGAGGTACAATTAGGAATTTTTATATCTAAAGGCAATTTTATTAACTTTACTCATGTTCTCCATTTCTACCAGTGCCACACTGAATACCACCTTATCTGTGTACTTGTCTCATGAACCCTCTCTTGAACGCTTCTCCCAATTTACTCTTTACCATAGAACTCGCTTTTTTATCTCAACTCTGTAAAAATGTGGCCAATTGATTGCAACAAAGGTAGATGAAAACTACCTTTACAATCATAAAATAGTTAATGGATTGCTTTCCAGGTTGCAAGTCCTGTACTACCCTCTCCTCTTTCCTTAGCCTCAGAATAACATCTGAGAAAAGATTAAAAAAAAAAAGTCACACAGTATCACAGAGTTTATGCTTATTCTCATTCTCACTTTCCTTTAAAAAGTTATAAATTGTTTTAATGATTTTTTTTCTGTGACCCACTTATTATTTAGCATTTCATTGTTAAATTCTCATTTGGGTCTATATCTTTTGTTTGTGTTTTCTGAATCTATTACTATTTTCTTATCACTTTATGGTCTGGAAAGGATATGTTAAGTATTTCTGTCCTTTTATATTTGTTTGGAAAATCTCTGTCCTAGTATACAATATTTTTTTTCTTTAAAATTCCATATGATTTTAAAATTTATGTGTATTCATTTACAGTCTCTTCTAGAAGATGTCATAAGTCTTTTAACTTTAATTCCTACAGCAATCTGTTTAAGTTCTCTATTTTCTCTTTTGTTTCTGTTTCTGTTTAACTTATCTAAAATTGAGAGAGTGATATTGAAGTTTCCTGACACTATTGTGTTACTTATCTATGTCTTCCAGTGAGAAAGATAATAATTCTTTTATTACTTTGAATTCTGTCATTGGGGGCATATACATTTATTACTATTGGTTGGTTATGAATGGTTCTTTTCAGTAAAATAGTTTCCTGGTTTATCCTTTTTTATTCTTTGAATGTATGTTTTTGCTCTCTCAGGTAGCATTATTGCAACTCTTATTTTTTAAAAATTTACTTCTTACAAAGTACTTTTTCCCCCATCCTCTCAGTTTTATTTTGTGTATGTCTTTGTTTTTTAAATGTGTTTTTTTAAGTATCTAATCTGTCACTCTTTTTAGTTTTATTGGAATGTTTAATCCATTTGCATTTAAAATTATAATCATTACATTTATATTTCCTTCCATCTATCTCCAATATCATTTTGTTTTTTTTTTCAAATTGTGATTGATTTTTCCTTTTCTGCTGAAAACACATTGCTATGTTCACTTAGTTATTTTAATCTTTTTTTTTTAGGTGGCCCTATTCTCACTGTCTCTTCTCCTGACCCCGATCCCTTCTTCTCATTTGTTATCTCTTTCCCTTTGCTTATTAGTTTTATTTATTAGTTTCTTTTCTTGTCCTCTCCCATTAAAAACAAATCTGGTTACGTAGTTCCTCTCCCCAATTTTTTTCTCTCAATCAAGTAGAATCCTTCTTTTGCCTTTCCCTTCAGCTTAATCTTTGTGTGTGTGTGTGTATGTGTGTGTGTGTGTGCCTTTCCAAGAAATATTTCTTGCACTTTCTTCATTATCTATCATCTTTTTTTTCTATTCTAAACCTTCATTCTCTGATTTATGAAACTTATAATTATCTGATTTCTCTGTATCTTCACTATTCCTCATACAATCAAAACTTACAAGGTATCCATTCTAGGATCTCCCTTCTAGGAATTACTCCAATTGCCTTATGGAGTTTGTTTTGTGGGTTCCCCTTTTCCATCATATCTTACCTCCAAAACAATGCCAATTATTACAGGTGTTAGAGAGGATGCTGCTCCATGCTGGATCCCCTCCCCCAACATGTCTCTGATTATGTATCCCACCACTAATCTATACTCACATCCAGTTAACTTTTTTTCCCTGATTTGCCTCAAAATATTTCTGGGTGCATACCCTCCCACTCCCTCAGGTGTCAGTTGTTTCCAGGAGATCTAAATCCTCCCCCATCCCATGAATAGACTTTTCAAGGAACAAATAAATCCCTTAGATCACAATCAAAGCAAGGTTCCCATCTCCCTTCACAAAGACTCTCTTTTGACCCATAGAAGAATTCATCAGTACAACTCCCTCTTACTAGTAAAATGAAGCCTTCTTCCTTTCCCCCTTTTTCAATCCTTGTTCCCTCGTTCTTACCCAATCTCTCTCTGAAACCACAGCAGTCATCTTCCTCTCATTGCTAGCCCTTGAATTGACTCTGGTGCATCACACATTCCTATATTCCTCCCTATCCTCCTGTTTCCCCTCTCCCTTAATGTGCCATCTTATGTTGTAATACATGTATATGTGTATAAATACACACATATATGTATATATGTACATGTGTATGTGTATATGCAGGCATGTATATATGTGTGTATATATATATATATATATATATATATACACACACACACAAATATGTGGGAAAAGTTCACTGGAGGAGAGTATAAATTAGTGGTGGACTGCATTACATACATACACACATATAATTATACATGCACATATTAATATATACATACATGCATATGTATATGTTTTCACCTATATGTGCAGTGTGTTGACAAGTTCTGCCCATAATGACTCGAGACTAACTCTTCACTGGTACCTCCACTGGAATTTCACCTTCACTCCTTTCTATTTATATGAATTTAGAAAGAAGTCTATTAATGATACCATCCTTAGCTCTTGCATTTATTCACTCCTACATTTCTGTAGTTTGGAGTGTTCAAGAAGCAAATGATCATTTCAGTTCTGATTTTCTTTTGAAATGTTTCAAATGTCTTTTTGTTATTGAACATCTATCTTTTATCAATTATGGTTAAACTCATATTTGCAAGGTAGGTCACTCTGGTCTGTATCCTAAACTCCATTGTTCTCTGGAATAAATTATTTTGTTCCCTTCCATGCTCTTTGATGGGTGCAGAACAGTCTTGCATTATTCTAATATCTTTTCTTTTTAATTTGAAGGTCTTTCTCCTGATTGCTTGCAGAACTTCTTGTTTATGAATTGAATTACTGAATTTAGCTATTGTGTGTTTTAGATTTTATAACCTTGGATTCTTTTCTGGAGGTTATATATGAATTCTTTCAAGTAGTATTTCATTATCTATTTTCAAAAGTTCTGGACATTTCTCTTCTGGTATCTCCTGCATAATGGTGTTGAAGATTTTTATTCTGTTGTGTTCTTCTGGAAGACCTATGATCCTTAGATTGTCGCTACAAATACTGTATCCAAGATGAGGATGTTTTGCTTGCATAGTGAACATTTTTTAAAATGTTTTTGTTTTTTGCTTCTCTTCTTCTAGATTGCTCTTCACGCTATATATTTGCATTTACAATCTATCATTCTCTCTTTCATTTCCTTGGTGAGGCTTGTCATGGCAGATTCCAGTTTTTCTATTCTGCCTATCATTTTTATGATGTAGATTCTAAATAATGCTCTCATAATTCTAATTTCTCTTTTGAACCACTCAGGAACATCATGTTGTGGTACCATATTATCTCATATTTTACAGAGTCCTCTGCTCATCAAGTGTTGAAACATTTTCCTTTCTTTTACAATATTTGATCATAGATACCTAAAATTGTTTACTAGATCTGGAGGCCATATTTTATGATGCTAGTATATTCTTTTTATGGTTTATCTGCTTATGTTCAAAGTCTTTGAGTTTTCTTCTTCCTGAAATCTTTGGTAATTTCAGCCTTTTTCTGACTCCCTTTGATGGTGGTGATTTTCTAGTATCCTGGATATCAAAGTGACTCAACATATTTGTTCACCAGCCTAAGTCTCTGCTACAATTGACTTTTGGGTGGACAGAATTGACCCCAACTGGATGCTAAGCTCTTTCCCTAAAACTTAGTTGAGTGCTGCACACATACCCCAAATACCCACCACACATAATACACAGTGTCCTGTTTTGGTGTGTTCTCTGTGTGTGTGTGTGTGTGTGTGTGTGTGTGTGTGTGTGTGTGTGTGT